>NC_137618.1:260000-312500 GCF_963280865.1 Gymnoscopelus braueri | reverse complement strand
TGTTGATCTGGTACTTATACTGAGGAGAGGGAGGAGTTAAATGTTGATCTGGTACTTATACTGAGGAGAAGGAGGAGGAGTTAAATGTTGATCTGGTACTTATACTGAGGAGAAGGAGGAGTTAAATGTTGATCTGGTACTTATACTGAGGAGAGGGAGGAGTTAAATGTTGATCTGGTACTTATACTGAGAGAAGGAGGAGGACACAGGGTTAACTTAACCCATAGACAGTCAAAAGTATGGACAACGTCACGCCCATAGACTCTACAGACCGTAAATGAAGCCTATTTTTCAATGATTTCTATATTTGGGTCTATCATTTAATAATATAATTTGGGTGACATAATAATGTAGATAATAAACCATAATAAACCATAATAAACCATAATAAACCATAATAAACCATAATAATGTAGATAATAAACCATCAGTCTGCTTCTAGTTAACATTAAATAAACGTCCAGTAGATGGCAGTATTAACCCATTAAAACCAGTAACCACTTTAACTATTATTTTATACTTTGGCAATTAAAAAATAGCAGATCTACAAGCTGTGCAGCGCTATGAGCTTGTAGATCTGCTATTTTGGAAAAATCTTGAAAATGTTTGCAAATCTTTGAATATATATAGAAGCTGATAGGTTAGGTGTGATGCCCAGTGGTGTAAAGTAACTAAGTACATTTACTCAAGTACCGTACTTATGTACCATTTTGAGGTACTTTTACTTTACTGGAGTACTTCCAATTTTCAGTACTTTTACTTCTACTCCACTACATCTCAGAGGCAATATTGTACTTTGACTCCACTACAATGATTTGAAAACTGGAGTTACTAACTAGTTACTAGTAAAGATCTACAAGCTCACAATGTGCACTGGTCAGAGCAGAGCCCCCTAGTGGTCAGGCCAGGGTACCTTGAAGAAGTGGAAGAAGGAGCTGTGTTTGACCAGCGGGCCGTAGAGGCTCTCGTCGTGTTTGAAGAAGAAGAAGTTGGTGAAGGCGGCGTCCAGCGCCCCGGGGTGGAGGCGCGACAGCTTCACCATCTCCAGGCGCTCCTTGCGGCTGTCCCTCCCCCTCCAGAAGGCCGTGGCGTTCTTCTCCTCCCACGGCGGGCCCGTGTTGGCCTGCACCGACATCATGTCCAGGCTCACTCTGGCCAGCAGGGGGAGATAGAGGGAGAGGCTCCATGTTTACAGTCACACTGTGCAGCTTGGAAATTAACCCATTAAAGGGATAGTTCACCCAAAAAAAACATGGAGACTTGAATTCATGGATATGTTTCATTCCTAAGACAATCACTTGACGACCAGCGGTCAAAATGTCTTCTAAATCCTAAAACGTATGTTTCTATATCAGTGGTTCTCAATCAAGGACCCCCAAAATTGTATGTATTTGGCCGCCGACTCCATCTCAAAAATTCCAGGGACCCCATAGAAGCAAAGATTTGAGTTAAAAAATATTTATATTCAAAGATTTGCACAAATGTTCAAAAAAAATAATTAAATAGCAGATATACAAGCTCGAGTGCCGCGCTATGAGCTTGTATATCTGCTATTTTTGAATAGCCAAAGTATAAAATAATGCTTTTTAGCTCAAATCTAAAATGACACAGATGCGTTTCCCGTATTGAATGGGTTAATGTGTTCAGACATGTAATAAGGTATTGAATGGGTTAATGTGTTAACATGTTGGTACATGATGACTTTCATTGCTTCATTGTGTGGTTTTAAGGGCCAACGTTGCTGAAATACATTTCCTGCTTTTACACCCAGATTTACATTCTAAACCACTTCTTTTTTTTCTTTCCTAAAACACAATTCTCTCTTTGTACAAACTTCATGAATAAAATCTCCTTGTTTTCCTGATATTATAACACTATGGTATTAACCACTGATATTATAACACTATGATATTACCACTATGATATTAACCACTGATATTATAACACTATGGTATTAACACTATGATATTAACCACTGATATTATAACACTATGGTATTACCACTATGATATTAACCACTGATATTATAACACTATGGTATTACCACTATGATATTAACCACTGATATTATAACACTATGGTATTACCACTATGATATTAACCACTGATATTATAACACTATGGTATTACCACTATGATATTAACCACTGATATTATAACACTATGATATTACCACTATGATATTAACCACTGATATTATAACACTATGGTATTACCACTATGATATTAACCACTGATATTATAACACTATGGTATTACCACTATGATATTAACCACTGATATTATAGCAACGTTTTTCAGAAAACTGTTAGGATTTAGAAGACTTTTGTAAAGATTTGCACACATTTTCAGGATTGCAAAAATAGCAGATCTACAAGCTCATAGAGTGCCGCACCGAGTGCAAGCTCGAGCTTGTAGATCTGCTATTTTTGAATAGCCAAAGAAATGTCAAAATGACACAGATACGTTCTTAATGAATGACAGTAAACGGTGCCTAACCTGCCCATGGTCTCCAGGACAGACTCGGTGAGGTCATAGGTCGGCATGACGATGTCTCTGGTGTCATCAGAGCCGCACCAGGAGAAGATGGGGTGGAGCTTCTCTGGGTCCTTCCTCTTCTCCAGGGGCCAGTCGCCCAGGTTGACGAAGAACTCCAGGTCAGGCAGCCGGACCTGGAACACGAACACGAACACGAACACACACGCACGCACGCGCACACGCACACGCACACACACACACACACACACACACACACACACACACACACACCAGTTATACCTTTAGTTGCGTGACAACGGCGACAACAACCAAGTATAAATCAGGCATTATGTTACTCAATGCATCTTCTACACACTAACACTCACACTCACACTCACACTAACTAACTAACTGTTGGCCTTCTATTCTCATTCAATAAATCCTCCCTATTAAGAATGCTACTATCAAAGGATCATATTATGTACTGTGTTATATATATATATATATATATATATATATATATATATATATATATATATATATATATATATATATATATATATATATATATATATATACATACATACATATATATGTTATGCAGAGGATCAATACAAGGCACTTACTTTTCTGGTGAGTGACAGGAGAAACGCATCCATAAAGATCCTGAAACCTACATGTTCTCCCATGGTCTGGATGTAGACCTGAGAACATGACACGTATATAGAATATGTCATTAGATTACATCATATCAGAGCGGTACTTAACTGGCCTGATAAATACAGATAGCTATTGTATGCCAGATGCAGTCGTACATAAGTAATACATGCTGTTACAGCAGCCCGCCACTCCAAAAATCTAGATCAAATCAAATCATAGCAAGGTAAAATTTAAAAAAAATCTTATTGGTGAAATTTACAATTACAATGTAGGCTCTTATCCAGAGCGACCTACAATAAACAAAGTGTAATATAATCCAAAATAACTGGATTTGCAAAAATAATCTATTTGCATTATTTTCATCTACCTCCATCCAAAACTCTTCACAAACCAGATAAACCACTTTGACTCAAATCACAGACAACTTACACAATTATTACCAATGACTAGATGTCCTCAAGTAACACTAGCGGCGTGTGAATGGTCTTTAAACATAATATCGCCGTCACAATGACCTGAAATGGAAGTCCAGGTATTATTGAGAAGGTCTTGACACCTGGTTGTCTTGCACAAAGGCCCCCAGGGCAGGGCCCTGCTGGCTTTGTGTTGTTTTATGGCCCCTACCAGTAACTATAGCATTTAGGAACTGAATACATGATGCTGCATGCAGGGGAAAACCATGAGGAATGTCTCTGTGCTGCTTTCAGGAGGATCAACAGACATTATATAAGACTTCTCTTATCTTACCTTCCTGTTATTTAGATTACTCTTGCAGTACCTATTACTTGACAACTTGGAGGCCAGTCTGTGTCAGTCATGTTTGACATCAGTAATATGTGGGCCCCCCCATGTCTGTTGTAAGACCCCAAACACCCAGTGACTCCAGGAAACAGTGATGATGATGTGTCCAGGTTTGAGCATCAGTTGATGTTTTTGTTAACTGTGGTACCTTGTTGTCTTTGCTGGTGTAGTGACATTACTGTGGTACCTTGTTGTCTTTGCTGGTGTAGTGACATTACTGTGGTACCTTGTTGTGTTTGATGGTGTAGTGACATTACTGTGGTACCTTGTTGTGTTTGATGGTGTAGTGACATTACTGTGGTACCTTGTTGTCTTTGCTGGTGTAGTGACATTACTGTGGTACCTTGTTGTGTTTGATGGTGTAGTGACATTACTGTGGTACCTTGTTGTGTTTGATGGTGTAGTGACATTACAGTGGTACCTTGTTGTCTTTGATGGTGTAGTGACATTACTGTGGTACCTTGTTGTGTTTGATGGTGTAGTGACATTACTGTGGTACCTTGTTGTGTTTGATGGTGTAGTGACATTACTGTGGTACCTTGTTGTGTTTGATGGTGTAGTGACATTACTGTGGTACCTTGTTGTGTTTGATGGTGTAGTGACATTACTGTGGTACCTTGTTGTCTTTGCTGGTGTAGTGACATTACTGTGGTACCTTGTTGTGTTTGATGGTGTAGTGACATTACTGTGGTACCTTGTTGTCTTTGCTGGTGTAGTGACATTACTGTGGTACCTTGTTGTGTTTGATGGTGTAGTGACATTACTGTGGTACCTTGTTGTGTTTGATGGTGTAGTGACATTACTGTGGTACCTTGTTGTCTTTGCTGGTGTAGTGACATTACTGTGGTACCTTGTTGTGTTTGATGGTGTAGTGACATTACAGTGGTACCTTGTTGTGTTTGATGGTGTAGTGACATTACTGTGGTACCTTGTTGTGTTTGATGGTGTAGTGACATTACTGTGGTACCTTGTTGTGTTTGATGGTGTAGTGACATTACTGTTGTACCTTGTTGTGTTTGATGGTGTAGTGACATTACTGTGGTACCTTGTTGTCTTTGCTGGTGTAGTGACATTACTGTGGTACCTTGTTGTGTTTGATGGTGTAGTGACATTACTGTGGTACCTTGTTGTGTTTGATGGTGTAGTGACATTACTGTGGTACCTTGTTGTGTTTGATGGTGTAGTGACATTACTGTGGTACCTTGTTGTGTTTGATGGTGTAGTGACATTACTGTGGTACCTTGTTGTCTTTGCTGGTGTAGTGACATTACTGTGGTACCTTGTTGTGTTTGATGGTGTAGTGACATTACTGTGGTACCTTGTTGTCTTTGCTGGTGTAGTGACATTACTGTGGTACCTTGTTGTGTTTGATGGTGTAGTGACATTACTGTGGTACCTTGTTGTGTTTGATGGTGTAGTGACATTACTGTGGTACCTTGTTGTCTTTGATGGTATAGTGACATTACTGTGGTACCTTGTTGTGTTTGATGGTGTAGTGACATTACTGTGGTACCTTGTTGTCTTTGATGGTGTAGTGACATTACAGTGGTTACCTTGTTGTGTTTGATGGTGTAGTGACATTACTGTGGTACCTTGTTGTGTTTGATGGTGTAGTGACATTACTATGGTACCTTGTTGTGTTTGATGGTGTAGTGACATTACTGTGGTACCTTGTTGTCTTTGATGGTGTAGTGACATTACTGTGGTACCTTGTTGTGTTTGATGGTGTAGTGACATTACTGTGGTACCTTGTTGTGTTTGATGGTGTAGTGACATTACTGTGGTACCTTGTTGTGTTTGATGGTGTAGTGACATTACTGTGGTACCTTGTTGTGTTTGATGGTGTAGTGACATTATTGTGGTACCTTGTTGTGTTTGATGGTGTAGTGACATTATTGTGGTACCTTGTTGTGTTTGATGGTGTAGTGACATTATTGTGGTACCTTGTTGTGTTTGATGGTGTAGTGACATTACTGTGGTACCTTGTTGTGTTTGATGGTGTAGTGACATTACTGTGGTACCTTGTTGTGTTTGATGGTGTAGTGACATTACTGTGGTACCTTGTTGTGTTTGATGGTGTAGTGACATTACTGTGGTACCTTGTTGTGTTTGATGGTGTAGTGACATTACTGTGGTACCTTGTTGTGTTTGATGGTGTAGTGACATTACTGTGGTACCTTGTTGTCTTTGCTGGTGTAGTGACATTACTGTGGTACCTTGTTGTGTTTGATGGTGTAGTGACATTACTGTGGTACCTTGTTGTGTTTGATGGTGTAGTGACATTACTGTGGTACCTTGTTGTCTTTGATGGTGTAGTGACATTACTGTGGTACCTTGTTGTGTTTGATGGTGTAGTGACATTACTGTGGTACCTTGTTGTCTTTGATGGTGTAGTGACATTACTGTGGTACCTTGTTGTGTTTGATGGTGTAGTGACATTACTATGGTACCTTGTTGTGTTTGATGGTGTAGTGACATTACTGTGGTACCTTGTTGTCTTTGATGGTGTAGTGACATTACTGTGGTACCTTGTTGTGTTTGATGGTGTAGTGACATTACTGTGGTACCTTGTTGTGTTTGATGGTGTAGTGACATTACTGTGGTACCTTGTTGTGTTTGATGGTGTAGTGACATTACTGTGGTACCTTGTTGTGTTTGATGGTGTAGTGACATTATTGTGGTACCTTGTTGTGTTTGATGGTGTAGTGACATTATTGTGGTACCTTGTTGTGTTTGATGGTGTAGTGACATTACTGTGGTACCTTGTTGTGTTTGATGGTGTAGTGACATTACTGTGGTACCTTGTTGTGTTTGATGGTGTAGTGACATTACTGTGGTACCTTGTTGTCTTTGATGGTGTAGTGACATTACTGTGGTACCTTGTTGTCTTTGATGGTGTAGTGACATTACTGTGGTACCTTGTTGTCTTTGATGGTGTAGTGACATTACTGTGGTACCTTGTTGTCTTTGATGGTGTAGTGACATTACTGTGGTACCTTGTTGTCTTTGATGGTGTAGTGACATTACTGTGGTACCTTGTTGTCTTTGATGGTGTAGTGACAGAGGCTCTGTCTCTGTCCAAAGCGCTGGGTGATCTCGTGGGCGTTGCGCTCCAGGTCCACTCGGGGGAACAGAGCCAGGTCCCGCTCTATCTGGGGGTAGGACGAGGGGCAGTGCATGTGGCCCTGCCACACCGAACCGCTAGGCTGAGGACAGTCACAGCCCTCATGGTAGACCGGGCCTGGTGGAGACAAAGGATTTTTCACATGAATGAGCTCCGTGCAGGTATAGCGTTAAGAATCTCTCACTCTCACAGCCCCATTAAGAACCTCTCACTCCGCTATACAGCTCCGAGATGAGGTCCTACGCCGAGGTCTCCCAGAATCGGCTGAACGGTCGCAAAGGGTTCGCTGTTCACACTTTTATCTACATCGTATCCAAAAAATAATGGTAGATTTCAGAGCTTACAGATGTTTAAGGTTCGGTCCGGCACAAAATATTTCAGGTCGGGGACGAAACTACCCGTTTAAATGTCTTATTTAGTCAGCCTGTGGCCATGTTTCACATTGTAGCCGAACCGGGAGCAGTACTGACAGCGGACGTAGGGGGGTTTCCAGGTTGAATGTGAAACATGGCCACAGGCTGACTAAATAAGAGATTTAAACGGGTAGTTTTGTTTGTGCCGGACCAAACCTTAAACATTACTACTCAAGGACATTTAACTAGTAACAGAGTATTTCTATATTGCAGTATTAATACTTTTAAAGTAAAACATTTGAGTACTTCTTCCAGCACTGCCTCTGTTTGGCCTCAGCTCAGTGTGTGTGAATGACAGACAGACAGACAGACAGACAGACAGGCAGGCAGGCAGACAGACAGACAGACAGACAGACAGACAGACAGACAGACAGACAGAGAGGTCAGACAGACAGACAGACAGACAGACAGACAGACAGACAGACAGACAGACAGACAGACAGACAGACAGACAGACAGACAGACAGACAGTGAATGAGTCACTTTTACCTTTGAGAATGAAGGGAGATTTGTGTACGTCTCCCCCGTTGAGCGTCACGTGGACGTGCAGGTCGCTGTAGGTCGCGTACATCCTGTAACGCACCAGGAAGGATCCGTCGCCGCGGTCCAGGACCTGGACCCAGATCCTGGTGAACTGCTCCACCGGGGAAACCATCTTCACCTCAAACGTCTTCTCACCGGGCGACTTCGTCAAACTGTGGGCGAAGACGAGGAAGAAATGTTGAATCTAGACCATGATGTATGAGTCCATATTCAGCCTGATCATTATTATAAGATTCATGTTAAAGGTAGGGTAGTGATATGTTTGTGTTAAAGCACTATGTTCTGATAGTAATCATTACTATAGAGTGTTTGTTCAGTAACAGTGTTAAATAGCTCTATATTGTGATAGTACTCATTGCTATAGTGTGTGTTCAGTAACAGTGTTAAATAGCTCTATATTGTGATAGTACTCATTGCTATAGAGTGTTTGTTCAGTAACAGTGTTAAATAGCTCTATATTGTGATAGTACTCATTGCTATAGAGTGTGTGTTCAGTAACAGTGTTAAATAGCTCTATATTGTGATAGTACTCATTGCTATAGAGTGTTTGTTCAGTAACAGTGTTAAATAGCTCTATATTGTGATAGTACTCATTGCTATAGAGTGTTTGTTCAGTAACAGTGTTAAATAGCTCTATATTGTGATAGTACTCATTGCTATAGAGTGTGTGTTCAGTAACAGTGTTAAATAGCTCTATATTGTGATAGTACTCATTGCTATAGAGTGTTTGTTCAGTAACAGTGTTAAATAGCTCTATATTGTGATAGTACTCATTGCTATAGAGTGTTTGTTCAGTAACAGTGTTAAATAGCTCTATATTGTGATAGTACTCATTGCTATAGAGTGTTTGTTCAGTAACAGTGTTAAATAGCTCTATATTGTGATAGTACTCATTGCTATAGAGTGTTTGTTCAGTAACAGTGTTAAATAGCTCTATATTGTGATAGTACTCATTGCTATAGTGTGTGTTCAGTAACAGTGTTAAATAGCTCTATATTGTGATAGTACTCATTGCTATAGAGTGTTTGTTCAGTAACAGTGTTAAATAGCTCTATATTGTGATAGTACTCATTGCTATAGAGTGTGTGTTCAGTAACAGTGTTAAATAGCTCTATATTGTGATAGTACTCATTGCTATAGAGTGTTTGTTCAGTAACAGTGTTAAATAGCTCTATATTGTGATAGTACTCATTGCTATAGAGTGTTTGTTCAGTAACAGTGTTAAATAGCTCTATATTGTGATAGTACTCATTGCTATAGAGTGTGTGTTCAGTAACAGTGTTAAATAGCTCTATATTGTGATAGTACTCATTGCTATAGAGTGTTTGTTCAGTAACAGTGTTAAATAGCTCTATATTGTGATAGTACTCATTTGGAGCAGCTCATTTGGAGCAGTTCACCAGGATCTGGGTCCAGGTCCTGGACCCAGATCCTGGTGAACTGCTCCACCGGGGAAACCATCTTCACCTCAAACGTCTTCTCACCGGGCGACTTCGTCAAACTGTGGGCGAAGACGAGGAAGAAATGTTGAATCTAGACCATGATGTATGAGTCCATATTCAGCCTGATCATTATTATAAGATTCATGTTAAAGGTAGGGTAGTGATATGTTTGTGTTAAAGCACTATGTTCTGATAGTAATCATTACTATAGAGTGTTTGTTCAGTAACAGTGTTAAATAGCTCTATATTGTGATAGTACTCATTGCTATAGTGTGTGTTCAGTAACAGTGTTAAATAGCTCTATATTGTGATAGTACTCATTGCTATAGAGTGTTTGTTCAGTAACAGTGTTAAATAGCTCTATATTGTGATAGTACTCATTGCTATAGAGTGTGTGTTCAGTAACAGTGTTAAATAGCTCTATATTGTGATAGTACTCATTGCTATAGAGTGTTTGTTCAGTAACAGTGTTAAATAGCTCTATATTGTGATAGTACTCATTGCTATAGAGTGTTTGTTCAGTAACAGTGTTAAATAGCTCTATATTGTGATAGTACTCATTGCTATAGAGTGTGTGTTCAGTAACAGTGTTAAATAGCTCTATATTGTGATAGTACTCATTGCTATAGAGTGTTTGTTCAGTAACAGTGTTAAATAGCTCTATATTGTGATAGTACTCATTGCTATAGAGTGTTTGTTCAGTAACAGTGTTAAATAGCTCTATATTGTGATAGTACTCATTGCTATAGAGTGTTTGTTCAGTAACAGTGTTAAATAGCTCTATATTGTGATAGTACTCATTGCTATAGAGTGTTTGTTCAGTAACAGTGTTAAATAGCTCTATATTGTGATAGTACTCATTGCTATAGTGTGTGTTCAGTAACAGTGTTAAATAGCTCTATATTGTGATAGTACTCATTGCTATAGAGTGTTTGTTCAGTAACAGTGTTAAATAGCTCTATATTGTGATAGTACTCATTGCTATAGAGTGTGTGTTCAGTAACAGTGTTAAATAGCTCTATATTGTGATAGTACTCATTGCTATAGAGTGTTTGTTCAGTAACAGTGTTAAATAGCTCTATATTGTGATAGTACTCATTGCTATAGAGTGTTTGTTCAGTAACAGTGTTAAATAGCTCTATATTGTGATAGTACTCATTGCTATAGAGTGTGTGTTCAGTAACAGTGTTAAATAGCTCTATATTGTGATAGTACTCATTGCTATAGAGTGTTTGTTCAGTAACAGTGTTAAATAGCTCTATATTGTGATAGTACTCATTGCTATAGAGTGTTTGTTCAGTAACAGTGTTAAATAGCTCTATATTGTGATAGTACTCATTGCTATAGAGTGTTTGTTCAGTAACAGTGTTAAATAGCTCTATATTGTGATAGTACTCATTGCTATAGAGTGTTTGTTCAGTAACAGTGTTAAATAGCTCTATATTGTGATAGTACTCATTACTATAGAGTGTTTGTTCAGTAACAGTGTTAAATAGCTCTATATTGTGATAGTACTCATTGCTATAGAGTGTTTGTTCAGTAACAGTGTTAAATAGATCTATATTGTGATAGTACTCATTGCTATAGAGTGTTTGTTCAGTAACAGTGTTAAATAGCTCTATATTGTGATAGTACTCATTGCTATAGAGTGTTTGTTCAGTAACAGTGTTAAATAGCTCTATATTGTGATAGTACTCGCTGCTATAGAGTGTTTGTTCAGTAACAGTGTTAAATAGCTCTATATTGTGATATTACTCATTGCTATAGAGTGTTTGTTCAGTAACAGTGTTAAATAGCTCTATATTGTGATAGTACTCATTGCTATAGAGTGTTTGTTCAGTAACAGTGTTAAATAGCTCTATATTGTGATAGTAATCATTGCTATAGAGTTTGTTCAGTAACAGTGTTAAATAGCTCTATATTGTGATAGTAATCATTGCTATAGAGTTTGTTCAGTAACAGTGTTAAATAGCTCTATATTGTGATAGTACTCATTGCTATAGAGTGTTTGTTCAGTAACAGTGTTAAATAGCTCTATATTGTGATAGTAATCATTGCTATAGAGTGTTTGTTCAGTAACAGTGTTAAATAGCTCTATATTGTGATAGTACTCATTGCTATAGAGTGTTTGTTCAGTAACAGTGTTAAATAGCTCTATATTGTGATAGTAATCATTGCTATAGAGTGTTTGTTCAGTAACAGTGTTAAATAGCTCTATATTGTGATAGTACTCATTACTATAGAGTGTTTGTTCAGTAACAGTGTTAAATAGCTCTATATTGTGATAGTATTCATTGCTATAGTGTTTGTTCAGTAACAGTGTTAAATAGCTCTATATTGTGATAGTACTCATTGCTATAGTGTTTGTTCAGTAACTGGAGTCTCCATGTCTCTCCAGCTCTTTAATAAACAGAAAACACATTTTCACGTAGGTGACAACATTTCAGCCAATCAGGAGAGAGTACCCATTTTTCAGCGTTCCAGTTCAAATGTTGTCTGCTCATTTCTTTGTGTCATCACTTCCAATGTCACTTGTTTGATCTGTATCCTGTATCCTTTTCTGTTTAATAAAGAGCTGGAGAGACATGGAGACTTCTTTTAACCAAAGAAAATCCTACCTTTAAAGTTAAATATTGTAAAATTCTTAATATTGTAGAGGTACTTTTATGGCCTACTGTGAGCATACATACAAGGTTTAGTGATAATCAGTCCAGCATTTTATGACATTAATTTTATTTTCACAATATTTATCTGTGGAACCGAGTCAAACAAAACGTAATGATTCAACTCCAACAATTCAGAGTGTTTGTCAGGGTGGGGGGGTGGGGGGGGGGGGTGGGGGGTCCACAGTTCAAATATGATTATTTTGGGGGGTCACTGCCTGAAAAGGTTGAGAACCACTCTCTCATGTCATTCTTTAAGCATTATGCGGTGAATGGAATATGTAATCCATCTACGCTGGGCTGTAAATAGACATTTGAATGATGTTTTTGTCCCACATAGTTTGATGTAGCTCCTGTCCCTCAGTAGTAACAATAATGCACTTTGTATGACAAGCATGACTGGAAGCGTATCATATATACGTATCTTAAATATGACACCCGTCCCACACCCTGCTGTAAGGCCACACATTGGTGGGGCCCCTACATGTGGCCCCAGGGCCGGTGTTTCAGTGAAAAGAATCAATGGAGGATGTCCTCCAAAAACACCTTTTCATGTCTAGCCGCTGACGCCAGCAGTGGGCTCAGCTTTCTGTAAAATGACCCGCTGTGTATTGACTAACGCTGCTGTCATTACATTGCACTTAATTGGCCAACACATGTACACAAACACAAACAAAATGGACAATGTACCAAAGAAATGGAGGCCTAAGGGTCTGTAAACTCTGAGAGTACACATTGAACCAAACGAAAGTGTTAAGGGTTATAGGGTTCATGCTCGGAGTTCCAATTCAAATTACAATCAGGAACTTGTTTTTTAGAGAATAAAATGTTAGGAGTTTTTCCCAGGCAGCCACGCCCCCAGCTGGGACCAGACCATGGGCAGACCACGGGCCTGATTGGCCCTTTTTATCTATCTGACTAAATACCTCCACCCACAGCCACAACACTAGAGGGAGTGTAAACAGCGATCTGGTACCACCCACCCATAAAACAAACATGGGTCAATTCTCCTTCTACATCACTGCCACCCAAGTGTGGAATGCCCTGACCCCATCCCTTAAAAAATTTGGTTCACTGGATTCCTTTAAAACAGCCCTGAAAAGTCACCTTTCAAGGAAGCCAAAGGGGGAGGAGCCAAAGGGGGAGGTACTGTAGTTATCATGTCTCCCTTAGACAGGTGACCATCCCGGTCAGGTAGGACACCATCCTGGTGGACAAATAGTACTGCCCGAAGCTCATAAGCAGGGTCTGGACTCCGTCCTGGCACTTGGCAGGGCGGTGAAAATGTGCTCTCTCTCTCTCTCTCTCTCTCTCTCTCTCTCTCTCTCTCTCTCTCTCTCTCTCTCTCTCTCTCTCTCAGGTGGGAGACCTTGGGTTCGAAGCTCAGGTTTTGATCCCCGGGTAGGACACATGAAACTTACAGATTGCACCTTTAATTTTACGAAATAATAGAGTGGTTAATGCTTAATAGAGTCAGAGTGGTTCTCAAAGTGTGGGGTCCAGGGACCCACAGGCAGGGGGGTTCTCGGGGGATAACAGGGGGTCCCCAGGGGTCCCCAGCAGTTTAACCACTTAGCTTATATACATCGGCTATCTGAAAATAGCGTATTGTGAGCTTGTAGATCTGCTATTTTAAAAGAAATGAGTTTGGCGGTTCTTGACATTAAACAAAGTGTTGGTCTGTGACCCCTGGAGCGACCAAATGGACTCCAACATTTGGTTCCATTTGTGCACCCAGAGTTTAAGTAACAGGATGTCTTACCTAAAAGTACACTACAAGTACACTACAAGTACACTACAAGTACACTACTAGTACACTACACCACTAGTACACTACAAGTACACTACAAGTACACTACAAGTACACTACTACTACACTACTACTAGTACACTACATGTACACTACTAGTACACTACTAGTACACTACTAGTACACTGTAGTACACAACTAGTAGGATACTCACTTTCTCCCAGAGCTGTCCACCGCCTGGATGAAGAAGAACCGAGCGGGCAGGACAATGTTGGCCTCCAGACCGGGTCCCCACACCAGAGCTGAGCCTTACCGGGGCCGAGGAGGAGGAGGAGGGAGCAGCCGGTGACGAGGAGAACCAGACCCAGTCCGGGGGGTTCGAGTCCCAGCAGCAGCAGACAGAGCAGCAGCATCAGCCAAGGAGAGCACTTTGTTATGTAAACATGGTTAGTGATGATGATGATGATGATGATGATGATGATGATGATGATGATGATGATGAAGAGGATGAAGATGAGTCCCAGTTAGATTTTATTCCATCCTTAAACTCTTCATCATGTCAATGTGATGATGAGGATGATGAGGATGATGATGAAGGTGCTGACCATTCATTCCGATGGAAGGAGAGAAGGAAGCAGCAAAGGAGGTGAGGAGAGGAATGGAACACTCCCTCCTAGAGAACAGAGCTCTGTAGATCCGATACAAAGTGTCTCTGAGCTGTTGTATCCATTTACTAACACGTTATTACCATAGAGTTATTACACTCTGTCTAATGCATCATTATCTTAGATCTATAGATCTATAGATCTATGTGCAGAACCAAACCTGCCATCATGTCGGTGTGATGATGATGATGATGATGATGATGATGATCATTCATTCCGATGGGAAGGAGTCAGTTAAAGGAGAGAAAGAAGGAGGACTAGATCTCCTCCCAGTCCCTCCTAGAGAAAGAGATCCTAGTAGATCCGACACAATGTATCTCTCTCTCAGAGACGCGTTGTATCCATGTGTTAACTAACACTCTTTCTACTGCATTCTGCCAGAGGATCTATAGATCATCTGTGTGTGTGTGTGTGTGTGTGTGTGTGTGTGTGTGTGTGTGTGTGTGTGTGTGTGTGTGTGTGTGTGTGTGTGTGTGTGTGTGTGTGTGTGTGTGTGTGTGTGTGTGATCCACTCTGAACTCTCTCCTCCTGGGGGCGGGGCGGAGGGAGGGACGGACACAGATGCATGCTGGGAGAAGTGTTCTCATTGGCTCCGCCCCCCCCCCCCCCCCACCAACGTCAAGTCAGCATGAACAACAGCATCCGGTCTGTGCTTTTCAAAATAAAGGCTTTGACATGGTTCACATGGTGCAAACTTGTTCCTGTTTATTTAAATGTCTACATTTAGTTTACAGGCCGTAAATCCACATTAAAGTTTACATTTCAAATATAAAGTGTTGAGCCCACGGACACGGATGTTAAACATTAAAACGCCCAGGTCTAAGTACCCGTATCTTCCATTTTGTTCAATAAAAAGCATTTTGATCCGATTAGTGGCCATTTTCTGAGCATTGGCTTCATATGCTTTCCAACTACGCGCTCCTATCGACTGGGAGGTGTAACTGCACTCTGATACATTATAACTCTAAGAGAAATGGCCGCCGATAGAAATTAAAATGCTTTTTATTGAACAAAACGGAAGATACGGGTTCTTAGACCCTAGAGTTCTAACTTGTTACATCTATGACCGTGGGTGTCAGCACTTTATATTTGAAATATGAACGTTTGTGTAGATGTACGTAACGGGTTAAATGTAGAAAGATAAAAAACAGGAACAAGTAGCGCCATTTATTATTAAGCCTACCTTAACTAGAGTAAAAGAGAGAGAGAGAGAGAGAAGAGAGAGACAGAGAGAGAGAGAGAGAAGAGAGAGACAGAGAGAGACAGAGAGAGACAGAGAGAGAGAGAGAGAGAGAGAGAGAGAGAGAAAGAAAGAAAGAGAGAGAGAGAGAGAGAGAGAGGAGAGAGAGAGAGAGAGAGAATGAGAGAGAGAAAGAGAGAGAGAGAGAGAGAGAGAGAGGAGAGAGAGAGAGAGAGAGGTGGAACTGGCGACAGATGCAGAAATAGCGCCGCCCACAGGCTGAGAATAGTTCATATAAGAGAGAAAGCAGAGAGAGAGAGGAGAGAGAGAGAGAGAGAGAGAGAGAGAGAGAGAGAGAGCGAGAGAGAGAGAGAGAGAGAGAGAGAGAGAGAGAGAGAGAGAGAGAGAGAGAGAGAAAGCAGACATCATGACATTATGAAGAAGTTGTGACTCTGATCTGATCTGCTGCAAACTAAACATGGTTAGTAATGTTTATTTGATCTGTTCATTAAACATGTGTTTATTATTAACAGACAGATATAATACAATTGAAACAACAATTTAATTAAGACTTTTCTCTTAACTAGCCCAATATCCTGACCTTAAACCCATTAAAATGGTTTCTAAATCCTAACAGTTTTCTGGAAAAGCATATGTTGCTACTGTTTATAATTAGTGCTCAAACATGTTTCATGTCAAGGACCCCCAAAATGATATGTATTTGGCCGGGGACCCCCCATCTCAAAAATGTTTTAGTTCCAGGGTCCCCCAGAAGCAAAGATTTGACTTAAAATATAATATTTTTAAAGATTTGCACAAATGTTCTGGATTTTTCTAAATTTGCTTTTTTGATAGCAGATTTCTTAGGCTATATTTGAATAGCCAAAGAAATGTAAAATGACACAGATGTCTTAAGGATTAACAGACAGTTATAATACAATTTAATTAAGACTTTTCTCATAACTAGCCCAATATCCTGGCCTTTAAAATGTCATGTTTAACAACATCTATAAACAGAAATGCAGCCTGAAAGATTAACTCCTATTTCTTCATCTAACATGGCTTTGCTGTTTCTCAGTTGATGGTGTGTAACTTAGTGTAACTTAGTGTACTTAGTGTAACTTAGTGGTAATGTGTTTAGTAACTTAGTGTAACTTAGTGTAACTTAGTGTAACTTAGTGTAACTTAGTGTAACTTAGTGGTAATGTGTTTAGTAACTTAGTGTAACTTAGTGTAACTTAGTGTAACTTAGTGTAACTTAGTGCTAATGTGTTTGTTTAATAAAGGTAAAGTTAAGGGTAAGGCATTTAGAGGTTAGGTTTAAGGATTGAGTGAAGGGTTATGATTGGGTTTAATAGGGTTCGCCAAGGGTATAAAATAGGGTTTAAAGTGGTTACTTATATCATAATGTACAGTATATCTTGCAAAGTAACTACTGTAGTAACTAAAGTTTTCAAATAATTGTAGTGGAGTAAAAGTAGTAGAAGTAAAAGTATAGACAATTGGAAATACTCCTGTTTACATATATTACTTTATTGTTAGATTACTATTTCTATGTATTATTGATGTATTATGATGTATTATGATGTATTATCTTGTGTCCTTGCTTACTGTAAATCGCTCTGGATTAAGAGGGTCCGCTAAATGCCTAAACTGTACTCCAGTGAAGTAAAAGTACCTCAAAATTGTACTTAAGTAGCTACAGTACTTGAGTAAATGTACTTAGTTACTTTACACTCCCCCCCCCCTCCTCCACCTCATGAAGGTCAAGGATCTCTTAGGAGAGTTTGGTGGTTTCCTCTTCCTCCTGCAGACTGTCCTCTCCCAGGTCCTCAGTGTGATGGCGGGGGGGCTGCTGTGTGCGCTGGTCCTCTGTACGGCCCGTCTGCTGGCCCGTCACGCCTGGTTCATCCACAGGCTGTCCTGTTTCAGCACGCCTCCCACAACGTCCTGGCTGCTGGGACACCTGGGACAGGTAGCACACACACACACACACACACACACACACACACACACACACACACACACACACACACACACACACACACACACACACACACACACACACACACACACACACACACACACACACACACACACACACACACACACACACACACACACAAACACACACACACGCACCAGAAAAGTGGGCACCAAAACATCGTGGGCACTAGGGAAATCTGGGCACCAAAACAGAGTGGAGAGCAAGCCCCCAGAACCGGGGGGAGGGGGGGATAAATGAAGGTGGTAAAATGGTAAATGGTGTATTTGTAAAGCGCTTCTATCCGAAGTGCTTTACATTGATTGTGCCATTAACCCACTCACACACACATTCATACACCGATGGCGGAGGAAACCATGCAAGGCACCAACCTGCTCATCGGGAGCTATTAGGGGTTCAGCGTCTTGCTCAAGGACACTTTGACACTAACTCTAGGGGAGCACCCCAGCCCGGGATCGAACTGGGAACCTTGTGGTATTCCATTTCACTCTACCCGGCCACTCTACCCCTGAGCCACTGCCGGGTAGTACTGTAAGTTGACCGCAGCTGGGCTCAACTTCGCTTAACGAGCAAAAAAGGTTTTCGACCAAAGGTGGACCTTTGCACAAAGGTAGTTAGTTCGTGACACACACACACGCTCGCGCACACACACACACACACACACACACACACACACACACACACACACACACACACACACACACACACACACACACACACACACACACACACACACACACACACACACACACACACACACACACACACACACACACACACACACACACACACAATTTCCACACCAAATGACTCGACCGGTGATCTGCAATTTACCCGCATTTACAGTATCACCATGAAGAGTTATGACACATGACTGACAGGCTGTTTCCACAGAACATGAGGAACAGGATTCTGTTGCAACTCTGTCCTTACATGTACTTATTGACACTGTCTAGTGTGTGTGTGTGTGTGTGTGTGTGTGTGTGTGTGTGTGTGTGTGTGTGTGTGTGTGTGTGTGTGTGTGTGTGTCTGTGTCTGTGTCTGTGTCTGTGTCTGTGTCTGTGTCTGTGTGTGTGTGTGTGTGTGTGTGTGTGTGTGTGTGTGTGTGTGTGTGTGTGTGTGTGTGTGTCAGATGAAGAACACAGAGGAGGGTCTCCAGGAGGTGGACTCTCTGGTAGAGACGTACAGACACTCCTGCTCCTGGTTCCTGGGTCCGTTCTACCACATGGTCCGCGTGTTCCATCCTGACTTCACCAAAGCCCTGCTGATGGCCTCAGGTAGACGCACGCACGCACGCACGCACGCACGTGCACACGCACATGCACACGAACACACAGTCTGATTAAACATGATAATGTCCCATTCAGTGCAGTGACATAAAGTCACTGCAGAGTCACATCTTGGAATAAAATGAATAAATGTTATTTCTCTTCTTTCACTCAGCCTCCATCACTGTGAAAGACGAGTTGTTTTATGGCTTCCTGCGTCCATGGCTCGGTGAGTTCATCACAGGAACCCTTGTGGGGGCAAACATTCACCGAAAACAGACAATCTCTAGTTTTTCACCGCAATGTGAGCTTGTAGATCGGCTACTTTTTGGAAGAAGACATATGGTGGTAACTAGAGTGTTACGTTCGACCGGTGCTGCGTAGCCAAATGTGCCGGGGACCCCAAAGGCAAAGACACTGAGACAGGAATAGGGGGTAAAAGGAATTGTATTAAATAATAACGTTACGGTGGGAGGGAAAGTCCTGGGGAGGTGAGAGGGTTTTGGAATCCAAGGAGTGAGGAAGTTGAGCGCTGGTGGAGCGTGGGTGGAGACGGGAGACACTGGGTTTGAGGAGGAGGGAGCCTGGAACAAAACAGAGAACAGGGTTAGCGTCAAATAAAAAGTATCTAAGAGAACACTCTGGAACACTGTAAAGTTTACAGTGTAAACTGACTTCTAACAGAGGGCAACACTGACCACAGTGGTTAATATTACAGTGTCGGGCGTTGGTTCTCAGCAGCTTATATTGTCCAGCTCCTGTTGATGGTGATTTGGAGCAACCGGGCTGATTGGGACCAGACACACCTGAGCTGGCTGCTGGCTGAGGGAGACGCCCCGCCCTTATATGTCTGCAGGGGCGGGACCAGGAAACGTGTGGCACAACATAGAGAGAATCACTAGCATACCTATTACAGAGCCCTGGGGGACACATAGTTTGCTGTAAATCTATAAAAGTGCATCACTCTCTCACTGCCATGTTCATCATGTCACATTTTCATGGCAAAATGAGATGAGTTTTAAAAGAAATAAGACTTTTTAAATGGGATCCATATTTGTGGCATGAATGTGAAGGTGATTTAGTTTTAAAGCAATTACAACTATTTCCAAAATCTTTACATTTAAAAAAAATAGCAAATCTGCAAGCTATGTTGCCAGAGTTACCAAGAGAACAAGTATATTAGTCTGTAACTAGATAACAAATAAACAACATGCCTAGCCTCTGTCTAAAGAAACATCTACAGTAGCATATAGTCACCAGGCAGGAAGTGCAGATTACAAGATAATAAGTAAATGCTAGAGGATGTAAAACTGTGGTTGACAACGTACGTCAACAAACAATACTTGGTGTGAAGTTGAAAGGTCATAATACTCTATTGCAACTTTTTTTGTTGTTGCAAATTTTACAACATTTTGTGTCCTGAATGTTTTATTAACTTTAATTAAGGAGAATGAAAATAGACTCAACCACTTATTTTTTCATTTGATATAGAATGGTAACATTTGATTCCTCTTAATGAATCCTGTGTATTTTGGAATAGAGACATTCTTCAGTCTTTGGTAGCCTATGTCAGTGGTTCTCAAAGTGGGGTCCGGGGACCCCCAGGGGTCCTTGAGGGGGTTCCAGGGAGTCCCAAAGAAACTTGGTTCACATCAAACTCAGTTTAATCACCTTAACCCTACATACACCGGCTGTTTGAAAATAATTCAAAAGAGCTCTGAAAAATATATACAACAATCAACAAGACAAATCTTCTATGGGGTTCAGGGTCCCTGGCATGAAATAGTTTTTAAATGTTTTGAAATATCTTCAGATGGGGGTCCACGGGGACAAACACATTTTAATGTGGGGGTCCTTGACATGTAAAGGTTTGAAAACCACTGGTTCTACAGATACTAACACGTATTAAATGGCCTCTTCCAGGACAGAGTCTGTTGCTAAGCAACGGAGAGGAGTGGTCTCGCAGGAGACGACTGTTAACGCCGGCGTTCCATTTTGACGTTCTGAAGAACTACATCACCGTGTTTAACACCTCCACTAACACTCTGCATGTAAGACACACACACACACACACACACACACACACACACACACACACACACACACACACACACACACACACACACACACACACACACACACACACACACACACACACACACACTGAAGAACTACATCACTGTGTTTAACACCTCCACTAACACTCTGCATGTAAGACACACACACACACACACACACACACACACACACACACACACACACACACACACACACACACACACACACACACACACACACACACACACACACACACACACACACACACACACACACACACATTGCATGCATGGTGTTGTATAATTGCCGGTTCAAACGGTTAGTCCACACAACACAGAACCATTATGTAACACGTCATAATTGTTGTTTCTTTAAAGGGGAATTTTGGACTAAAGTTTTATTACCTTTTCTATGATGTTATGATATCTTAGGATGAATGGTACAGTGAAAAAAAATCATAACTCCACCCCTGGTCCGCTACAGCTTAAAAGGTGCGCGGATAGGCCTTAGGTTAGATCACATATTTTAATAGCTTTTTTTTTTTTTTTTTTTTTTTAGATCTGATGTTCATAGTGACAGAACACTATGCAACCAAAGAAAAAAAAAAAAAAAAAAACCTAAGTCTCGCTAGATGAGATTGAAATCTCGAGATTTCAATCTCGTCTAGCGAGACTTCTGTTCTTTTTTTTTTTTTTTTTTTTTTTTGGACAGTGTTCTGTCACTATGAACGTCAGATCTCTCAAAAAAAATAATAAAAAAAAGCTATTAAAATATGTGATCTAACCTAAGGCCTATCCGCGCACCTTTTAAGCTGTGGCGGCTCAGGGGTGGAGTTATGAAATTTTTCTACTGTACCATTCATCCTAAGATATCATAACGTCATAGAAAAGGTAAGAAAACTTTAGTCCAAAATTCTCCTTTAACTAAGCCTATATCCCACTTTCAAACACACTGTTAGCCTGCCTTTCCCTTTCCCCGCTCCAGTAGCTTCTTTAACTAAGCCTATATCCCACTTTCAAACACACTGTTAGCTTGCCTTTCCCTTTCCCCGCTCCAGTAGCTAAAGCTTTGTAAAAGCTCTACACGTGGGAAACGTGTTGTTTCTTTAACTAACGTGTTGTTTCTTTAACTAACGTGTTGTTTCTTTAACTAACGTGTTGTTTCTTTAACTAAGCCTATATCCCACTTTCAAACACACTGTTAGCTTGCCTTTCCCTTTCCCCGCTCCAGTAGCTAAAGCTTTGTAAAAGCTCTACATGTGTGAAAGTTGTGTTTTTGGTCTTTGGCTGAAAGCGTGTTAGAAATAGTCCTGTGATGAAAAGTCACAGAGACAAATATCAGTTGATCAGATACTTGTTGAATATTCTTTTAGTACAGTACTAAAGTAAATGTACTTATTTACTTTACACCACTGTGGAGAAGGATTGGTTATTAAAATATTCAATGAAAGGTCTCCATGCCTCAAAAAAGCCTTCAGTTCCTCTGAGAGAGAATAACAAATTTTCTAGGCTTAAGAAGTACATCAGATCATGAAGCCAGATTGAGTGAGAGGGTGGTTTTGGAGATAAGAGAGTTGCATGTTGGTGTTACTTTGCTTCCTCTGTGGTCAGACAGTGTCGGCTGTTTCTTTTACACAACACTGACAAACAGAGAATGTACCAATCGTCTGGTGTCGACTACGTAGTAATTTACGGGGGCGTCATTTGGGCTTCCAGGGGAATGGTAACTGCCACCCCCTAGATTTCACATTTAACCTCAAAATGCAGGTCTCTTTTTATCATCATTTTCTCCACATGTTTTTTTGCAGATTAATCAGATTTTTGATTATCACTTACTGTATACCTTTCTGCAACCATACAGGTAGGTGACATGCAGGTCACAATAATACACAATTCATTCATCACTGTGGAACTGGCCTCCCTATTTTGAAAAAAAGTTTTCCCTTTTTCTCTTTCTTTTATTTTTGCAAAAGTACCAAAGAATAGCAGCTTGTAGATTTCTCTCTCTCTCTCTCTCTCTCTCTCTCTCTCTCTCTCTCTCTCTCTCTCTCTCTCTCTCTCTCTCTCTCTCTCTCTCTCTCTCTCAGGCTAAGTGGCGCAGCCTGCTGGCAGAAGGCAGTAACAACATGGAGATGTTTCATCATGTGGGTCTGATGACTCTGGACAGTTTACTGAAATGTGCCTTCAGCTACAGCAGGCAACTGTCAGGAGTAAGGTCTATTCTATTCTATTCTATTCTATATCCTTCAGCTACAGCAGCAACTGTCAGGAGTAAGGTCTATTCTATTCTATTCTTTATCCTTCAGCTACAGCAGCAACTGTCAGGAGTAAGGTCTATTCTATTCTATTCTATTCTATTCTATTCTATTCTATTCTATTCTATTCTATTCTATTCTATTCTATTCTATATCCTTCAGCTACAGCAGCAACTGTCAGGAGTAAGGTCTATTCTATTCTATTCTATATCCTTCAGCTACAGCAGCAACTGTCAGGAGTAAGGTCTATTCTATTCTATTCTTTATCCTTCAGCTACAGCAGCAACTGTCAGGAGTAAGGTCTATTCTATTCTATTCTATATCCTTCAGCTACAGCAGCAACTGTTGTTGCCTCATCATCACCCTCATCATCCTACAACAAACACACAACATCTTTTGAAGATAGCAGATCTACAAGCTCACAACGCGTCGCATCACGACGCGTTGTGAGCTTGTAGATCGGCTATTTTCAAATGGTCAAAATGTAACTAAGTTAAAAACAACATGAAGGAAGGATAGGAACAAATAAGCTTTGAGCTTCAGCCTTTTTGATCAATCAACATGAACCATGGGGTTATAGAGTGGTACGTTTGGTGTAATTGTTGATGTGGATCAAAATAAACTAAACTAAACTAAAACTAAATATAGGGCTGAAGTGGTTAATGTACAAAATTCTCTCTCTCTCTCTCTCTCTCTCTCTCTCTCTCTCTCTCTCTCTCTCTCTCTCTCTCTCTCTCTACTTCTCTCTCTCACTTCTCTCTCTACTTCTCTCTCTCTCTTCTCTCTCTCTCTCTCTCTCCTTCTCTCTCTCTCTCTTCTCTCTCTCTCTCTCTCTCCCTCCTCTCCCTCTCCCTCTCTCTCTCTCTCTCTCTCTCTCTCTCCTCTCTCTCTCTCTCTCTCTCTCCCTCTCTCTCTCCCTCTCTCTCTCTCTCCCTCTCTCTCTCTCCTTCTCTCTCTCTCTCTCTCTCTCTCTCTCTCTCTCTCTCTCTCTCTCTCTCTCTCTCTCTCTCTCTCTCTCTGCAGGTCTTCCTGTGAGTATGTTTCTGCCATAGAGGCGCTTGGTGAGCTGATCATCGACCGGCGCCAGAGATTCTGCATCACTGGGACTGGATCTACTGGAGGTCTGAGCAGGGACAACGCTTCAGGAAGGCAGCCGACATTGTACACGGGTAAAACATGTATGATATACTATCACATGTACACGGGTAAAACATGTATGATATACTATCACATGTACACGGTTAAAACATATATGATATACTATCACATGTACACGGGTAAAACATGTATGATATACTATCACATGTACACGGTTAAAAACATATATGATATACTATCACATGTACATGGGTAAAACATGTATGATATACTATCACATGTACACGTGTAAAACATGTATGATATACTATCACATGTACATGGATAAAACATGTATGATATACTATCACATGTACACGGGTAAAACATGTATGATATACTATCACATGTACACGGTTAAAACATGTATGATATACTATCACATGTACACGGTTAAAACATGTATGATATACTATCACATGTACATGGATAAAACATGTATGATATACTATCACATGTACACGGTTAAAACATGTATGATATACTATCACATGTACATGGATAAAACATGTATGATATACTATCACATGTACACGGTTTAAAACACAGGTATTTGTATTGTATGTATTACACTCTGTTCTATCCTATCATGTCCTTGTGGTTGAATGAATGAATGAATGAATGAGTGAATGAATAAATGAATAAATGAATAAATGAATAAATGAATAAATAAATGAATAAATGAATAAATGAATAAATGAATAAATGAATAAATTAATACCAGTGTTTGTCTGCAGGTTCACCAGGGGCATAGTCCAGCAGCGCCGTGCCATCATCAACCACCAGAGGGAGACAGAGAAGGAGCCTGCAACGACAGCGCACAGAAAGAAGGATTTCATTGACATAGTGCTGATGGCAGAGGTAGGTATAGGAGCAGTGGTGTAAAGTAACTAAGTACATTTACTCAAGTACTGTACTTAAGTACAATTTTTTAGAGATTTTTTTGTTTACTGCAGTATTTCCAATTTTCAGTACTTTTACTTCTACTCCACTACATCTCAGAGGCAAATATTATACTTTTACTCCACAACAATTATTTGAAAGCTTTACTAGTTACTTAGATAGTTATTATTATTACAAAACATACATTAACTACTTCAGCCCTATGTTTAGTTTTAGTTTAGTTTAGTTTATTAGTTTATTTTGATCCACATCAACAATTACACCAAACGTACCACACTATAACCCCATGGTTCATGTTGATTGATCAAAAAGGCTGAAGCTCAAAGCTTATTTGTTCCTATCCTTCCTTCATGTTGTTTTAACTATAGTTACTTTTCGACCATTTGAAAATAGCCGATCTACAAGCTCACAACGCGTCGTGATGCGACGCGTTGTGAGCTTGTAGATCTGCTATCTTCAAAGATGTTGTGTGTGTGTGTGTGTGTGTGTTGTAGGATGATGAGGGTGTGGGTCTAACAGTGTGTGTGTTGCAGTGTGTGTGTTGCAGTGTTGTCTAACATGTGTGTGTTGTAGTGTGTCTAACATGTGTGTGTTGGCAGTGTGTCTAACAGTGTGTGTGTTGCAGTGTGTCTAACATGTGTGTGTTGTAGTGTGTCTAACATGTGTGTGTTGCAGTGTGTCTAACAGTGTGTGTGTTGCAGTGTGTCTAACATGTGTGTGTTGCAGTGTGTCTAACAGTGTGTGTTGCAGTGTGTCTAACATGTGTGTGTTGCAAGTGTGTCTAACATGTGTGTGTTGCAGTGTGTCTAACATGTGTGTGTTGCAGTGTGTCTAACAGTGTGTGTGTTGCAGTGTGTCTAACATGTGTGTGTTGCAGTGTGTCTAACATGTGTGTGTTGCAGTGTGTCTAACATGTGTGTGTTGCAGTGTGTCTAACAGTGTGTGTGTTGCAGTGTGTCTAACAGTGTGTGTGTTGCAGTGTGTCTAACATGTGTGTGTTGCAGTGTGTCTAACATGTGTGTGTTGCAGTGTGTCTAACATGTGTGTGTTGTAGGATGATGAGGGTGTGGGTCTAACAGTGTGTGTTGTTGTAGGATGATGAGGGTGTGGGTCTAACAGTGTGTGTTGTTGTAGGATGATGAGGGTGTGGGTCTAACAGTGTGGTAGTGTGTGTTGTAGGATGATGAGGGTGTGGGTCTAACAGATGGAGAGATCCAGGCTGAAGCTGACACCTTCATGTTTGCAGGTCAGTATAAAGATGCACATTGTTTTTGCACAGCAGAGCAGAGAAACATCTTAGTGCAGCGCCCTGAGCCGCGGGCTGTCGGCCGGACTGGTGAGCTGTGGTGATGAGTTCCATCCTGCCTCGGGGCGTTACAGTATGTTGAACTGAATATGATCAGTGAATGAATATTCTCTGGACAATGTCATCAACACACACACACACACACACACACACACACACACACACACACACACACACACACACACACACACACACACACACACACACACACACACACACACACACACACACACACACACACACACACACACACACACACACACACACAATACTGACAATGAATCTGACTGGACATGCCCACCACCGGAGGATGTGGGTTCAAATCAGTGTTGATTTTGACAGCAAATTTAGATTTAGTTTTAGTCATAGTCTTTTGAGTACAAAGTACAGTTCTGTTTAGTCTTCTGAAATGTTTTAGTTTTTGTCTAGTTTTAGTCGAATAAATATCATACTATTTTAGTCGACTAAATCTACAGTTGATTTAGTCGACTAAAATGTATTTTTGGCGGTGCCTTGATGGCATCAAAATTATTTTCACTTATCTACATGCCGAAAATAGCCGATCTACAAGCTCACAACGCGTCGCACTGCGTCGCGTTGTGAGCTTGTATAGAGATGAACTATTTTCGTGACACCCGTGTGCACCCTGATGACTTGTCTTTTAGTTCTACTGGATCTCTTCTCCACTAGATCCTCACTAACATTTAAGTCTAGTTTTTATTTGTTGACAAAACTGTCAATATAATTAGTCTTGGTTTTAGTCGTCATAGCTTAGTTTATATTTACTTTTCGTCAGTGAAAAAAGATAGTCAATAGTCAATAGTCAGGTATTGAAATCCATCATGGTGCATCCGGCTTTGTTGAGCGTCTATATGAACACAACTGTCCCGTGTTCACCTGATTGGGATGCTATCAGTGCATTGAATGGGACATTATCACCTTTTATTAGACCATTGAATCGGGGGTGGGAAGCTGGGGGGGGGGGGGTATTTGTCATTGCAGATGCAAGGAGTGTTGAGCGGGAGGAGTAGGACGAAAGCTCTACTTCCTCCCAGCGGGGGTTCCTTACTAGGGCTTTCACGACTAGAGATTTTTACAGGTCGACTAATTTGACCCAGTGGTAGTCGACTAGTCCAAATTTACATTAAAGAAACAATTACAATTATTATTATTATTATAATTTTTAGGGGGGGCATTGTTTTAATGCCATCCTACTACTATATTACTATTATTATTATCCTCCTGCCCTTATTTTTATGGCGTTTTAAGGGAAGCGCTTCTGGCACAGCAGCACAGCAGCACAGCAGCGTCTCCAAGGATCCCCATTGCCCAATAATAGGCTTTTATTGGGCATACTTTTGACCCCCTTTTGATAAAAAATAAAGTCCGGAGGATAATAGTAATAGTAAGATGGGCCATTACTATGGCATTAAAACAAATAGTTTTTTCATTTTTTTTTCAACTATTCGACTAGTACCAACAAGGTCGACTAGTGGTTATACTAGTCGACTAGTCGACTAGTGGTTATACTAGTCGACTAGTGGTTATACTAGTCGACTAGTCGACTAGTGGTTATACTAGTCGACTAGTCGACTAGTGGTTATACTAGTCGACTAGTCGACTAGTGGTTATACTAGTCAACTAGTCGACTAGTGGTTATACTAGTCGACTAGTCGACTAGTGGTTATACTAGTCGACTGGTCGACTAGTTGGTGAAAGCCCTATTCCTTACTGGCAGGTGAGTCAGTCAACACACAAGGAGGAATGAATAGGCATAACGACCTCCCTCTCTCCATGTCCAGGTCATGATACAACCTCCAGCGCCATCTCCTGGATGCTGTATAACCTAGCATGCCACGCCCATTATCAGGACAGATGCAGACAGGAAGTCACTGAGCTGTTGAGCGGACGACAGGAACAGGAAATACAGTGGTGAGAAACACAGAGAAACAGCAGGGGGCCTGGAAGGGAGAGCCCTTGGGAATCCGGTCAAATAAGTATAGGGTTTAAGTGGTTACATTAAATCATTTTCAATCTCTGAGTGTGTGTGTGTGTGTGTGTGTGTGTGTGTGTGTGTGTGTGTGTGTGTGTGTGTGTGTGTGTGTGTGTGTGCGTGCGTGCGTGCGTGCGTGCGTGCGTGCGTGCGTGCGTGCGTGCGTGCGTGTGTAGGGACGACCTCTCCAGCCTTCCTTTCACCACTATGTGCATCAGAGAGAGCCTCAGACTGCATTCTCCCATCAGCGCTGTGACCAGACAGTACAGACAGGACATGGGTCTGCCCGGCAACAGGACCGTCCCACAGGGTACACACACTGTTTACATATCATTATATTATCACCAGACAGGACCGTCCCACAGGGTACACACACTGTTTAAATATCACTTTTCATTGCATTGAGGGCCTGCATGCCCTCCACCACGGAGGAGGCTGGTGGGTCAAAATCCACCGGCTCTGAGCGCTGGGCAAGACCTGGGATGTTGGTTGTCTAGGGTTAGGGTTACGATGTTGGTTGTCTAGGTAGAAAGTTGACAACCGGAAATGGTTGAATTTGGCGGAGGTTCTGCCCAAGGAAATGATGTTGATGCTTTACTAATCTGTTAACATCCTCCATGAATGAAACGAGTGTTGTGATTGGTCAAAAAATATCGTTTCCGGGGGAAACGGAAATCCTGTCCACTCAGGACTTCCTAGACCGTCGCTGCTTCAGGTCGTGACCTAAAGCTCTTCTTTTGGCAGATAAGTGAGGCTTTGTGGAGCTTCTATGTGAACATATAGAAGCTGAACACTATTGGCTGGTGTTCAGGGGGAGGGAAACACTATTGGCTGGTGTTCAGGGGGAGGAGCTTCTATGTGAACACTATTGGCTGGTGTTCAGGGGGAGGAGCTTCTATGTGAACACTATTGGCTGATGTTCAGGGGGAGGGAACCGGGGGAGGAGGAGGAGGTGATATTTGTCACTGCAGGTACTCCTACGGGCTGGGGGCGGAGCCTGTCAGCGGGGAGTGTTGGGTGGGAGGAGTAGGAGGGAGGCTTTACGTCCTCCCTGTGGGGGCTCCTCACTGGCAGGTGAGTCAGTAGGACGACACACAGGAGTTAATTGGCATAACGACTTAATTGGGGAGAAAAAGGGGTCAAATGCAACAACAGCATAAGACACACTTTTCTTTTCATTTCTCAGTCAAGGAACTACAAGCTGGATTAACGGTAAAAATCCTGAGTGTTAATTGACCTCTGAGTGAGTTCAAATGGAACCAAATGGACCCCAACAGTCATCATAGTCTAATTCAACACTGACTGTTCTTATTCTGAACATGTCAGAATAGGTGAACATTTGGCCAAAATAAAATAAAAAAAAGGCAAAGGAGGGGGGGCCAAGGACAGAGCCCTGGGCCTGGTGGACTCTGGTCAACACAATGGGTTTAAGTGTCTAACAGGGTTTAAGTGTCTAACAGGGTTTAAGTGTCTAACAGGGTTTAAGTGTCTAACAGGGTTTAAGTGTGAACCCTCTCTCTCCAGGTACCATCTGTCTGGTCAGTATTTATGGAACTCACCACAACCCCATGATCTGGACAAACCCAAAGGTACAGAACTTTTATTGTTTTACTCTGTTGTCGTTATCTTTCTCGGCTCAAGGCTTTGTTGTTTTAATTAGCCTTCTGTACGTCTTAATGATGTCTAGAGCAGTAGTTCTCAAACCCAGAAAGAAATATAGAACATTGTGAAAATATCCAATGGCACCAGCCAGGACGTAAGGATGCAGCCATTATCTTATTAATAATAATACAAATGTCCCTCCCATTCATCACATGTGAGACTCAGAGTTCTTTTTACTGATGTTTAATCACTGAAAACATGGTAGAAGTGACAGACAAGACAAAACACTAAACATTAACTTGTATATTCTGACTTTTACATGAATATTCATGATGTTCACAATAAGACATTCAAACACATACTGACCTCTTTGCCTGAGGGGGGAGGGGGGGGGGTCAACCTGAGGGGGGGGGGGGGTCAACCTGAGGGGGGGGGGGGTCAACCTGAGGGGGGGGTCAACCTGAGGGGGGGGGGGGGGGGTCAACCTGGATGCTTCAGTCCTTTCTGCAAAACCTTTCCTTTTCTCTTCTTTACATTCTTTATCTGACTTTACTTTCTTTCTGTTCAACTCTCCTTCTCTTCTCCTCCTCTTCCTCAGTCAGTGAGACTGCTGCTCTCCTTCTCTTCTCCTCCTCTTCCTCAGTGAGACTCTGCTCTCCTTCTCTTCTCCTCCTCTTCCTCAGTCAGTGAGACTGCTGCTCTCCTTCTCTTCTCCTCCTCTTCCTCAGTGAGACTCTTCTCTCCTTCTCTTCTCCTCCTCTTCCTCAGTGAGACTCTGCTCTCCTTCTCTTCTCCTCCTCTTCCTCAGTCAGACTCTGTTCTCCTTCTCTTCTCCTCCTCTTCCTCAGTCAGACTCTGTTCTCCTTCTCTTCTCCTCCTCTTCCTCAGTGAGACTCTGTTCTCCTTCTCTTCTCCTCCTCTTCCTCAGTCAGACTCTGTTCTCCTTCTCTTCTCCTCCTCTCCCTCAGTAAGACTCTGTTCTCCTTCTCTTCTCCTCCTCTTCCTCAGTCAGACTCTGCTCTCCTTCTCTTCTCCTCCTCTTCCTCAGTAAGACTCTGTTCTCCTCTCAACCACAGCAGGTGTTGCAAACAGAACTTGATTACCAGAACACTGATGTGACAAATGACACCTAATAGGAAACTTACAACACACTTAGAGCGCCCCCTAGAGACATCAGTCAGTCACTGAAAGGACAAATACAGCAAATAAAACAATGACCTGATGACAGCAGTTTTAGGGGGTTGTTTTAGGTAGGGGGCAGTTGTTTTAGGTAGGGGGCAGTGTTTTAGGTAGGGGGCAGTTGTTTTAGGTAGGGGGCAGTGTTTTAGGTAGGGGGCAGTTGTTTTAGGTAGGGGGCAGTTGTTTTAGGTAGGGGGCAGTTGTTTTAGGTAGGGGGCAGTTGTTTTAGGTAGGGGGCAGTTGTTTTAGGTAGGGGGCAGTGTTTTAGGTAGGGGGCAGTTGTTTTAGGTAGGGGGCAGTTGTTTTAGGTAGGGGGCAGTTGTTTTAGGTAGGGGGCAGTTGTTTTAGGTAGGGGGCAGTTGTTTTAGGTAGGGGGGCAGTTGTTTTAGGTAGGGGGCAGTTGTTTTAGGTAAGGGGCAGTTGTTTTAGGTAGGGGCAGTTGGTTTAGGTAGGGGGCAGTTGTTTTAGGTAGGGGGCAGTTGTTTTAGGTAGGGGCAGTTGTTTTAGGTAGGGGCAGTTGTTTTAGGTTGTTTTAGGTAGGGGGCAGTTGTTTTAGGTAGGGGCAGTTGTTTTAGGTAGGGGGCAGTTGTTTTAGGTAGGGGACAGTTGTTTTAGGTAGGGGGCAGTTGTTTTAGGTTGTTTTAGGTAGGGGGCAGTTGTTTTAGGTAGGGGCAGTTGTTTTAGGTAGGGGGCAGTTGTTTTAGGTAGGGGGCAGTTGTGGGGGCAGTTGTTTTAGGTAGGGGCAGTTGTTTTAGGTAGGGGGCAGTTGTTTTAGGTAGGGGACAGTTGTTTTAGGTAGGGGACAGTTGTTTTAGGTAGGGGGCAGTTGTTTTAGGTAGGGGGCAGTTGTTTTAGGTTGTTTTAGGTAGGGGGCAGTTGTTTTAGGTAGGGGGCAGTTGTTTTAGGTAGGGGCAGTTGTTTTAGGTTGTTTTAGGGGGCAGTTTTAGGGGGTTGTGAACAAGGGGCCAGCTTGAGATGTTTACATTGACTCCAATACGGAAGAGACAGTTCATATGAATGGCCTGTAGTTTGGCTGTTTTACCCCTGAAGGTTTACCCGTCAGAAAGAATATTCTCTCAATGTAAGCGGATGGGTTTTTTACTTAACTTTAGACTAGATTTTCTTACCTTAATAAACATTGTCATGAATACTATATGGTAGTTTAAAGTCTCCTTTCAATCATCATGATATGCGTTTTGGTAAATTAAGGTCCCATTTATTTTAAAATTGACGATAGACTATGCTCTAGGAGGGGCGGGATGGTTTGATTGACAAGCTACACAACCAATAGCATTCATTCCCCGCCCCCGCTCTTGATTGACAAGCTACCCAACCAATAGCATTCTTTGGGGATTGTTTTCCGGTTCCTGTTCCCGACCTGCTCTTTGGCTTATATTAAAGATGGCGGATTTCAAATTCCTGAACAATCGGCTTCATTTTGGGTCTGAAGAAACCAGAGGTCTGGCTTTGTCTCTTTTCTACAGTCTATGGTTGTGAATTGAAAACATTTGAAAACCCCTGATCTAGAGTGTGAACTATGTTGAACCAAATCATCTGATATCCCACTATAGTGATAGTGAGCATAATGATGATGATGATGATGATGATGATGATGATGATGATGATATCCCACTATAGTGATAGTGAGCATAATGATGATGATGATGATGATGATGATGATGATGATGATGATGATACGATACGATACGATACGATACGATACAACTTTATTGTCAGTTTTCACTGAAATTTGTTTTGTGTCCAAGACGTCACTGTTTCAAGATACAGACAGGACATACACAATACATTACACGACTCACATCACAGTAGCAGACAGAAACAAGAACAATAGAACATCCTCTTGGCTTACCGATATTGGTTTAAAAGCAGAACAGACAAAAGAGTTCTTTAGCCTGTTTTTCTTATATTCTGGGACTCCAAAACGCCTCCTGGAGGGCAACAGCCGATATTCATCATTTAAGACATGTAAGGGGTCAGAGGAGATGCTCTTCGCCAGTCTAAGCATGCTATTGATCTGGGCTTCTTTAAAGGAACGTAACACAGCCTCAACTGGCCTACCAACAATTTTAGCGCAGATCTTAATTTGGCTATACAGTTTGTTCTTATATACCACTGGTAGGCTGTTGAACCAGGCCGTGCTACAGTACAACATCACAGTTTGAACAACAGACGTGTAGAAAAGAGACAAGATCTGACTGCTAGCACCAAACGATCTAAGTCGGCGTAGGGAGTACATACGCTGCTGTATCCTCTTACAAATATAATCAATATGAGATGACCATGATAAGGTGGCATCTATCATCACCCCCAGATATGATGATGATGAAGATATCCCACTATAGTGATAGTGAGCATAATGATGATGATGATGATGATGATGATAATGATAATGATGATGATGATGATGATGATGATGATGATGATGATGATGATGATATCCCACTATAGTGATAGTGAGCATAATGATGATGATGATGATGATGATGATGATAGTGAGCATAATGATGATGATGATGGCAGATATATATATTGATGATGTGTTCTGCTCTGTGTCTCTCAGGAGTTCGATCCTCTGCGCTTTGACCCGGCCAACTCAAGGGGGCGCAATCCCCACGCCTTCATCCCTTTCTCCACTGGGCCCAGGTACGGTCACTTAAAGGGAAACGCCATCCATTTTCAACATTAACCCATTCAAGCCAGGAATGGGGAATTTATCTCGAGCACAAACATCACAGCTAAAAAAAACACATACAGTAAGACTTGTAGAGCCTTTCAGCCAGTTGAGTTATATTATCTACAAGTGCTATGTCTTATGAATCAGATATATAATCACATGCCATTATAAACAACTAAGATTTACTTAAAAGCGAGTCGAATATGTTAGTTTGGTAAACACAGATTTATTCCATTTCAACTATATGTAATTGTAAGCATGCCCGACCTAGCGGTTGTAATTCAGTACAGAGGCATGGTTCAACCAGATGGTATATTTATTCAGAACATAACAATACCAACTGATAAACACTGGAAGCTCTCTACTCCAAGCACAGACTCTAGTGTGGCAGCCTTTTATACCCAGCTGGACCTAATGAGCCTGGACTATACCATTGTATGGGGTGTATTCTAAATGAGAGAGCATACCATAAACACATAAATAAACATACAATACATACATACATATCTTTAACCCACACAAGTATATTTAAAAGTCTCCATGAACTACCCAATATAATAACGTCAAACTACAACATAAATTAGCAAGTACAAAAGCACATCATCTCTATCGCACTCATACATACATTACTACAAAATACAATGTGCAAATGAATAAAGTGCAAATATTCTGTGTAAACATGATTCAATAAATAAGAGTTAAATGACATGGGCAAACATAGGTAACAGAGGACCTCTCTTTTTTTGTATCTGCAGCACAAAATCTAATGTAAACAAACATTCAACATTTAAATATCCTGTCTTGAACAAACTAAAAGATGTCTTTAAATAAAATCTCAGCAATTCCAATGCAACAAAATAACATTTACAGGTTGGCTACCAATATAAAAGAAAATGAGTGTGTGTGTGTGTGTGTGTGTGTGTGTGTGTGTGTGTGTGTGTGTGTGTGTGTGTGTGTGTGTGTGTGTGTGTGTGCACGTGTGTGTGCGCGTGTGTGTGTGTGTGTGTGTGTGTGTGTGTGTGTGTGTGTGTGTGTGTGTGTGTGTGTGTGTGTGTGTGTGTGTGTGTGTGTGTGTGTGTGTGTGCGTGTGCATGTCTGTTTCTCAATAGGAACTGTATTGGCCAAAAGTTTGCCATAGCAGAGCTGCGTGTCGTGGTGGCCTTGACCTTGCTCAGGTTCCGCCTGACCCCGGGCGTGAACCCTGACCTCGGGGCGGCTTCAGGAGGAGCTCGGCGTCTGCCTCAGGTGGTCCTCCGTGCTGAAGGAGGCCTCTGGCTGCAGCTGGAGTCTCTGACCCACATGAATGACCTCTGACCCCTCCCAACCAGGATGGACCACATGAATGACCTCTGACCCCTCCCAACCAGGATGGACCACATGAATGACCTCTGACCCCTCCCAACCAGGATGGACCACATGAATGACCTCTGACCCCTCCCGACCAGGATGGACCACATGAATGACCAAGCATACCTTCAACAATACAGACAGGGGTAAAAACAGTAAAAGTACTTTTACTTGAGTACTGTACTTAAGTAAATTTTTGGGAGTATCTGTACTTTACTTGAGCTTGTAGATCTACTATTTTCATCGTTATTGATATTTTTTGTAATTTGTACTTTTGAATACATAGTATATTTTGAAAGCAAGTACCCCAGTACTCTAACTTAAGTACAACATTTGACTGAGCAGCTTTTATTTGGAGTAATATTGTACAATGTTTATTAAGGTAATAAACGTGTAACGTTCGGCCAAAAACCCATCCGCTTGAATGGAGCTTAATTGCTTCTGCAACCAGCAGGGGTGAAACAGTGAGACTACAGGCCATTCATATGAACTGTCACACTTCCTATATAGCCTCAATTTACAAGCCGGATGCTAGCCCCTTGATGCTAGCCCCTTGATGCTAGCCCCTTGATGCTAGCCCCTTGGTGCTAGCCCCTTGATGCTAGCCCCTTGATGCTAGCCCCTTGGTTTGAACTGGGGACCCCTCACCCTGACAAGCACTCAGCAAGCAGGAATTACATTTAGTTTGACTCGGTTCCACAAAAAACAACCGAACTACAAGCTCACAACGCCTTGCACTGAGAGGCGTTGTGAGCTTGTAGAACGGCAATTTTTTTTAACAATATTTGCCTCTTTCTTACGTAATATTTGACAATTTGGCCACTTTTGTATTGAAAAGGTCTTAAAAGTCCTTGTTTTATGTGTTGTTTTCTTTTGCTGTTTTCTTTGTAAAGCACTTTGTAACCCAGTTTTGAAAGGTGCTATATAAATAAAGTTGTATTACTATTACTAAAAGTCCTTAAATGGTCACTTTAGAAGTGTGCAGATACACTGTATGTTGGTTTGTTGACTGTTGAGTGAGAAAACATTGTTGCACATTAATCTAATCATCTGGGGACCCCCTCCAAAAAAAATATTTGGGGACCCCCCTGGTTTGGGAACCATTGGTCTAGGGGTTAGAATCTGCTGTGGTGCTACTGTAGGTAAACCCTCCCTGGTCGTTTCATCTTCATTCAGAAAGAAAATGAAATGTGAATTCCGTGATCGGGAGGGTTAGGGTTTCTTTTTCTCTCTCAAGTGTAGAGAGAAAAAGAAAAGTGCAGACCAAGTACAGAGCCGACTCAGGTCAAGTATAGAGGCTTTATGTGGTTACATTCGATGCTGGAAAAATTTGCTTATTTTTGCCAAATGTATCAGCTACACCTTCCTCACGAGGAACCCCAAATGTTTGGCTGCAACATGTTGAATAAATAAACATTTTATTTTAACTTTACTGGAGTCGATCAAATATTCCTTATAGGTCAGATGAGCTTTCTGCTCTAATGTTTACTGGTTGGTTTTAACTTCTGTACACGTTACACCGTCCTGGTAAAAGTCCTCTCTGTCAGCTGGTGACTCCATGTGTATCACAGGAGACACCAGCTTGAATAAACCTTGAATAATACCTGATTGAATAAAGCTTGATTGATTGTTTAGTTTATAATTAAAAAAATCAACATAGTTTAAAACTCTGCGAGGATAACACAATAAAGTCCTATAAACTGCTATTTTTGGTGAAGACATTTGGTGAAAAAAAGCAGACCAAGTACAGAGCCAAGGTCCTATAGTTTCAATGTACAGATTATTACGGCCTGGCGAGAGAGTATGTTTTGCACCCTGTCCGTCCGTCCGTCCGTCCGTCTGTGGACAGCTAATCTCTGGCACCGTTGGCTTGATCGTAGTGAAACTGTGCAGACACACTCCCTGGACGCCAATTCAGAACCTCTGCCCCAAATTCTTCACATGGGCCTGTTATAGCGCCACCAGGAGGCCGCTTTTTGCAAAACAAATTTTTTGACAGTAGGCTACTCTTACAGATTTTGTCCAAACATCACGCGAATCGGTACAAAGTATCTTTATAGTCTTGATCAGATTCAGATTTTTCATATTCCATCCTGATTGGCTAAAAATGGCATCCAAAGTTTGCAGGAGTGCTCCATTTTGAACAAAATGCCTCAAATCATGAACACAGCATGCAATTTCCGTTACATTTTGCACGTACATTCCCACTATGCCGAAGAAGAAATGACACTTGACATTTTTCAAATCAGCCTCATGGTGGCGCTATAACAGGCCGATTCGTGTTTTTACCTATAACTGCACCGATCTGTGTAAAACTTTGTATGTGCACTCCCTAGAGGCCAAGGAAAAACCTTTGCCCTGCATTTTTCACATCTGCCTTTTATAGCGCCACCAAGAGGCCAACTTATGTAAAACACATTTTATGATATTACTTTTTATCCACATTTCACGCAAATCGGAAGACATGATCTCTATAGTCATGTGATCAAGACGGATCTGTTAGACTTTTTATATCCCATTCTCATTGGCTAAGATTGACATCTAAAGTTTGCAGGAGTGGCCTGTTTTGAACAAAATGTTGCAAATCATGAACGCAGCGTCCGATTGCGGTGAAACTTTGCACGCACATTTGCACTATGTTGATGCCACAAATGCCACCCTTTCAACATTGCCCAATTATAGCGACCCCAGGAGGCCGATTTCTTTATAGTCTTTATATAGAGTTTATATTACTCCTACAAATGTTGTCCAAACATCACACAAATCAGTACAAATGATCTCTTTAGTTAAGTGATCAAGACGGATCCGTCCGATCTGCCAGATTTTTCACATTCCAGCCTGATTGGCGAATTCCGAACATTGCTGGCCCACACTAACTAAACCTACCTGACCTGGCCCACACTAACCTACCTGACCTGACCCACACTAACCTACCTGACCTGGCCCACACTAACCTACCTGACCTGGCCCACACTAACCTACCTGACCTGGCCCACACTAACTAAACCTACCTGACCTGGCCCACACTAACCTACCTGACCTGGCCCACACTAACCTACCTGACCTGGCCCACACTAACCTACCTGACCTGGCCCACACTAACCTACCTGACCTGGCCCACACTAACCTACCTGACCTGGCCCACACTAACCTACCTGACCTGGCCCACACTAACCTACCTGACCTGGCCCACACTAACCTACCTGACCTGGCGGAGACCTGTGCTCCGAGGAGCACTTTTTCTAGTTATGTTTGATATCATATTGTTTAGACTGATGCTAGGTTAATTGTTTACCTTTGATCAGGCCTGGAATTTCGTCATTTTAGGGGCAAGGCCACTCGGCCTTTGGTGTTGTCCATGTTTTGAGGGCACAAAGGCCAAACTGAGGGCCAACGACGGCCGTGGCATTCGTGGCCTCGAATGCCCTGCCTGTGATCCTTGTTTACTGAGACACTACACTGTCTCTCTACATTCTATGTGTGTGTTTACCTTGTTTACTGTAAGACACTCTAAAGGCCTTTGCAGACAGGGTGCGTTTTTTTGCACGGAAAAAACGGACAATATAATGTTTTTAATGAACACATGGTTCTCTATGACCTCATGGTTCTCTATGACCTCATCATGCACATGCACACCGGCTCTGAATTTGCCGTGCGACAAGTGGCTGCGGGGATGCAGCCACGATTTAAAACCACTTCCTCAAACCTTAAAACTTGAGGAAGTCGAAACAGCTTTTTTAAGTTCACACGGACAAACCTTACAGTGTGCAGACACTGCAGTTATTCTGCACTGTCTGCACACTGTAAGGTTTGTCCAAAACTGTGTGTTGGACAGTAGTTAGAGTAGAGTCAGACCCGAACAGACAACAGATCAGAGAGCAACAGTCAGACCAATGTAGAACCACACAGGACAAAGAGACAAGGTGAGAAGGTAACTTTTCAACATATTTAGAAATATAGCTGTATATTTTAACGATGCATAATTTAAGTACATGACAACATATACGGTACTTCTACTACTAACTTGCACAAAGTAGGTTTATACAATTTGTTTCATTTTTGTTGGCCTTAAATGTTGCTGCTGTTCCTCTAATACCTACAGTAGAGCTAGTTTTGTTTTTGATGGTTGTTTACATCATTGGAAAGCCTTTTACATGGCCATGTTGAGATCATATAGTTTAAAATATATTGAGATTGTGTCTCTAGAACTTGAACTGAATTGTCATCCTGAAACGTTTTTAAGTGAAAAGATAAAAAGAAAACCACGAAGTGACACGTTGTAAGCTTGTAGATCTGCTATTTCTTGTAGTAACTATATATGAGCACTAGAGGGGGCGAGAGAGCACAATGTGCAAGTAGGTTGATTTAAATCAACAGTTTAGAATGATTGACAGGTGTCACTGTCATGTCTGTCAAGTTTACTTGTACTTTCGTAGGCCTATGATAGTGTTGGCCCCGCCCCCCAGTGCGTCCTGCACTTTCACCAGTATAAAAGCCTGTACTTCTCCGTATATGTACAAACAATATATATATATGAGGTGCTTACCCGGTTGCTCCAAATGTTAACTAGACATTCGGAGTCTTTGTTCACTGTATTAGTCCGTATTTTTCAATAGATATGTGTTTTAATCCCGTCTGTGACGGATTCTGTCGAAAGGTGAAAGCCGGTATTACACCCAATGCAAACAGGAAGTAAACGAGGGGGAGAAAATGGCGTTCGGCCACAGACGGGATTAAAACACATATTTATTGAAAAATGCGGACTAATACAGTAAACAAAGACTTCGCAGCGCTAGTTAACATTTGGGACAACCGGGTAATTACCTTATATATATATTTGTTTATACATGTACAGAGAAAAACGGGCTTTACTGGTGAAAGTGCAGTGACGCACTGCGGGGTGCAGGCTAGCCCTGCTCCTCTCTCTAACGCTCTGCCAGGCGCAACGCTCTGCTCATAGACAGGAATTCCACTGCAACTGTAGTAAAAATAAACAAAACCATTTCTCTACTCACCGAAACAAAGGCTGTTTTGTGTTGTTGAAAGTCTATTCTCAGAGGTGGGAAGCCTCTCAGCACCCCACCTACTCTGTAAAATACACTTTTTGGCCAGAAAAGAAAATATTATAAACGGAAGGAAAAATATGGTCAATAGAAAAATTCCATTGACCAGAACTGTAGAGGGCGCAGTGGAGCAACCAAAAACATTTTTTCCTTCCGGTGAAATATTTTATTTTCTGGCCAAAAAGTGTATTTTACAGAGAAGGTGCTGAGAGGCTTCCTACCCATAGATATATATATATATATAAACACCATATATATCTATGTTCCCACCTAGAGCAGGTCAAGACTATCGTAGCAAAACTAAGCAATAAAAGCCTGGAGATCGAGGCTAAGACTATCGTAGATACGAAAGTAAAAGACAAGACTCGATAAAATACAACATCTTGATTCAAGGCTGTCCTTGTAGTTTCTGCATATAAACACTAGAGGGGGCGAGAGAGCAACATCCTGTGCAAAGAAACTCAAGTAGTGCAATAGGATCCTTTAAATCTGATGGACACACAATGTGAACAGAGCTCACAGACTAGTGCGAGTAGTTTGATTTGAAATAGTGTCACACAGTCAACAGTTTAGATCATCACGTGTCACTGGCATGTTTCATGACACTGAGGGAACAAAGCTCTAAACTGGACTATTATTATTATTAGACTAAACTTTGGTTTTCGACATGTTTACAGTCTGTCTGTCTGTTGTTTGACAACATAACGGACATCATCATCATCATCACTTTCTAATGGATTCATAAGAAGAAGACCTTCCTCCTGCCGCCTGACCTGCTGACCCCTGGTCGTCTGTTAACCTCCTGGTTGACCTTTAAACCACAACATGACGCGGCTGACCTCTCTGCTGTGGTTCTGGTTCTGTCTCGTCGTGAGGACTGTAGCTTCTCGTAAGTTTGTTTCACTTTCTCTGGCTGTCTGTTTGTGATGTTTTGTGTGCATATAAAAGTTCTTGGTTGGTTCTTGTTGGGTCATTCTGGTTGGTTCTGGTTGGTTCTGGTTGGGTGGCCTATACGGTCAGTACTCCTACATAGAGGGAGATACAGAACAATCACGTCATCTAACTTTTTCTATGCGACCACACCCATTCTCCATTCTATATGCGGAGCCAAGACGGTCGTCTGTCATGGATGAACTTCAACCTGGTGTTTGCACTCTCTCCATTTACGGCCCGTACATCTACATAAACGTTCAGATTTCTAATATAAAGTACTTACCTCATGACCACGGATGTTACAATACTGTACGGGCCCTCAGAAGTACCTGTATCTTCCGTATTGTTCAATGAAAAGCATTTTAATCCGATCGGTGGCCATTTTCTCATAGGGTTATAACGTGTACCAACCGATAGGGTCGCGTAGTTGAAAGCATGGAGGAAATACGAAAAAATGGCCACTGATTGGATTAAAATGCTTTTTATTGAACAATACGGAAGATACGGGTACTTCTGTGGGCCCGTACATAAGTGTAACATCCGTGGCCACGAGGTAAGCACTTTATATTAGACATATGAACGTTTATGTAGATGTACGGGCTGTAAATGGAGAAAGTGCAAACACCAGGCTGAAGTTTCAGGGCAAATTTTCCACATGATTCATAATGAAGCATAGGATCAGCTAGCCTTGACACAAGACAGTCATATATTATGACAGATGACCTTCTTGTTGTGATCCAAGACTAAGGAGCAGCATACAGGTATAGGGGCTATAATAGCTATTATAACCCCTACTAGCACAGATACTTCTGGCAATACCACTCTATTTGATTCATAACACTCACACAAAATGTGTGTGACACACACACACACACACACACACACACACACACACACACACACACACACACACACACACACACACACACACACACACACACACACACACACACACACACACACACACACACACACACACTAGGTAGCCTACTCCCCTGGGACAGAACACTGGGCACTATTTATACAAAATATATATATACATCATATTTTATATTTACATATTATTTATTATAGGGGCCAAATACATATTAAGTTTTTTAAAATTACATTTAAGGTCCAATATTTCTACACATTTCTACAAAACCTGTGCTAGCCAGTCATGTTGGGATGTAGAAGAAGTTGAAGGGTAATTGTAGGTTTGATAATAATGTACAGCCAGGCCATGTTCAAATCATGTATACTTACTACTCATTACTACTACTATACTACACATTATTTACCAACATTTTCCAAAGCATACATTCATTCTTTATGTTTTACATTTTGGGGCGATAGAAAATACAGCCAATGTAATGTTTGGGTGCCCACTAGTCTAGAATGGCTGTGATATTACATACATTTAATGTATTCCAGATACAATACATGAAACATAATGTAATATCACAGCCATTGAGGGCTAGATGCCCACTTATTATAACATCAACAGAACAATAACAGACACAGACATGCTAAACTATGCAAGTATGAGCGATTCTCTTCTTTGAGTTATATACATTACTAGTATTCTGTGCATATTCTTAACATACACTTTCTGTTACAGCCTTTTGTCTTTTGCTTTGTTTGTCTTTCCAGAAGAAGAACTGTACAAGAAGGTAGGAGACAGTGTTCTCCTGAGCCCAGACATTTCCTCTGTCAAAGAGCCCATCACCTCCATAGAATGGAAACATAATGGAAACCTGGCCTTTGTGTTGGAAGGAGGGGAGAGTGAACCCTATCGTCAGTTCAAAGGTATATTGACACAATGTGTGTCTCTTTGTTTTATATAGACAGAAAAAGGTTACCTTAAGGCTTAGATTAGTGGTTAGTTATGAATAAAAACATGAAACCCTGGCTAGTAATGTTTGAGTGAGTCTTAATTACCTGAACAACTACTGTCAACATGGACTTGAGCGAGGCATTTAATAAGCACACCATAGCCCTTCTTTATACTTCACCTCCAATCAGCTCCAATCAGAACCTCTCCCTCCGCTGTATAGCTCAGAGATGAGGTTCCACATTCTCGGGTGCCTGCATGAGGCGAATATTTTCCACTATGTATGATTCTTACCCTTTTCCGCACAATGGAATCCAAAAAGTAAAGGTTGTCCCCCTGCTCTCAGATGTTTTAACATTTAGCGCTCAAGAAAATCTAACCTACAGTTTGAAACAAGCGTTTATATCGCTTTTTTAGTCGGCATGTTGTGGCATGTTTTTTAATGCAATCTTACGGAAGCAGCACTGCGCATGCAGACGGCGGTTGACTGGCCACAGGCTGACTAAATAAGTGATTTAAACGCTTGTTTCAACCCGTCGCTTAGATTTTCATGGCCGCTAAAAATGTAAACATCCGAGAGCAGGGGGCCGACCTTTACTTTTTGGGTACGATGTGAGGAAAAGGGAAAGAATCATGCATACTATAGTGGAAAATATTCACCGTTGTCGGCTCCTACAGGCACCTGAGAATGTGGGACCTCATCTCGGAGCTATACAGCGAGGGAGAGGTCCCAAATGGGGCTATAGTATACTTCACCATGAAATGGCCTAACCATGTCAATGCATTCTCCGTAACTTAACCTGGAACAAATAGATGTTTCAAAGACTCTGACCTCTAGTGACTTTCCTAGGGTGGGGTCCTTGTGCTGTTTTTCACTTCTCGCTTTTGCACTGACCGAATGGACACTTTTTTTGAAGGCATTGCACTGATAATTATTATTATTATTAGTTTTATGACGAGATACAGTGAGACACTTATGAAGCACTGACCGTAATGGACGCTTTGTTGTTGTTTTTACTTCTGTTTACCGTTGCTCTGTACTGTTGATGCTTCTTGTGTTTTTCTTTTTGCCTTGTATTGCTGTACACAACATACTTTTTATTTTTCTTACTCTTTACCTGTAACCTTAACTGCTGTGTCGCCTCTGGGCGACTCAATTCCCCCCGCGGGATAATAAAGGTATCTATTTGTCTTCCAGGGCAGGCCCTGAACGTCACAACTGCAGCGTTGACGCTCACAGGTTTGACTGGAAACTTCAGCGGCAAGTATGAAGCGGAGGTCAACGGAAAACCAGTCTACAGCACGCTCCTTAAAGTCATGTGTAAGTAGTGATGTTATGTATAAAACTATACAGCACGCTCCTTAAAGTCATGTGTAAGTAGTGATATTATGTATAGAACTATACAGCACGCTCCTTAAAGTCATGTGTAAGTAGTGATGTTATGTATAAAACTATACAGCACGCTCCTTAAAGTCATTTGTAAGTAGTGATATTATGTATAAAACTAGTTTAGGTTGATCATCTGTGGAGGTGAAATCCACTTGTATTTACTTCAGCCATTTTCAACCATACCTTCATATGATTGATGGCACCACAAGTCTCAGAGGTGGGCTTTGGACAGTTCAGAAACCTACCAGTGACATCATCAGAGGGGAATCCAAACTTTAACTGCAGTCCTTCTCTTCTATTCCTAGAAAGTTACCACGCTGAAATAGAAGCCACTGTTCTTGCATCAGTAAAACGTTTTAAATTGAATGAATCCGACTTTATGGACTACTGAAAACAACAGGTGTGAACAGACATAGACATGCATTGATGCCGGTATGATCCACCTTTAACAAGAGGATGTATAGAATCGCTGTTGGGTGGAAACCTGTGCAAAACCGTCACTTTTCAAGAAATGGAACAAACATGTTCAGAAATACTGAAAATAGCAGATCTACAAGCTCACAACGCATTGCATTGTGTCACATTGTGAGCTTGTAGATTGGCTATTTTCAAATTGTTTGTCTCTTTCTTATCTGACAATTTGGTCAATGTTTGACCAGTTCTTATAGTATAGAATGTTGTTTACTTTTGATGCAGTAATGCTCTTTTTTCCTTTCTTTCTGTTTTTAATTTTTTGGTATTTTAAAGGTCTTTAAACTGTCACTTCAGTGTCATCTGTCCCAACCCACAGGTTGAGAACCACTGGTCTACAGTACCTGTCCATCACAGGGTATTCCTACGGGGAGTTTGAAGACGTATGAAACTCCTAAAAAAAGACGTTTCTGAGAAGCATTAATTAATAACTATTCATTTATTATCCCAACAGCTCCTGTGTCAAAGCCCACAGTAACCATGAGCTGTGATGAGGGACTGACCAGCTGTGTTCTGAGCTGTGATGGAGACCGAGGACAACCAATCACAACCCAGGACCAGGTCGACTGGATGAGAGACGACAAGAAGGAGACACACTTACCAAAACAGCTTAATATTACAAAGGTACGGGCTGTGTATGGACAATAATATCACACTTGATATGTTCGAACGTCACTCGATATAACTTTTAACCAAACGCGGGTGAAACAGCCAAGGTGTCCCTGCATAAAGAGTGCACGCACGCACATGGATCGACAGACCTTGCGTATCGATTATAAACAACAATTCGTACCTCGCTTACAAAAGCTTATCAACACCATGAATTAACATTAGCTGGATGCATATGCATACCAATGATCCATTGTGTGACCTGCTAGTCTACTGTTACTAGGTAGGTAGGTGTAATAGGCTACTGGCAGTGGTGGAAAAAGTACTTAACACATCAGGTGCCAGCATTTTTTCATAACAACTTCCGTTGGGTGCCAGCATTCTCCCCATTGACTGCGCTTTGCTGTTTAAAGCTCTAGACTCCACGAGGAGCAAATCCATGTAAAAAAAAACATCCATTCATGTTGCGCGATGACCCTGGCTACAGCCTGGAACGATAACATTTCACTCGCGAGTTACAATGGGGGGGGATCGCGCATCGCGCATGACCGGTTTTCCCCACCGGAAACAGATTCGGAGATATAGGTGTTTTAAAGAAGGAAATAGACAGGAAGTGGATGGCAGCCATGTTTTTTTTCCCGGTGATCTATCTGGCCTATCCTTCTCAAGATCACAATGGGTACTCCCAGAGCTGCTCTAGCCCCGCCCGTGTGGAGAAAAACGAAAAAAACAAAAAGACATATTTCACGGTCTGGACCGTGTTCGGCACCGGACCGCTACTCTGCGCAAACACGGTTCAGACCGTGTTTGGCACCCGATGTGTTAAGTAAAAGTATCAGTACTGCAATGCAGAAATACTCACAAGCTCACAACGGGTCGCAAAGCGACGCGTTGTGAGCTTGTAGATCGGCTATTTTCAAATAGCCGAAGTATATAGGGATAAAGTGGTTAATGCGTGTTTTGTAATAATACAAATCTACAAAGTAACTAAATTGTAGTGGAGTAAAAGAACAATATTTGCCTCTGAGATGTAGTGGAATAGAAGTAAAAGTACTGAAAATTTAAGATAATCCAGTAAAGTGAAAATCCCTCAAATTTGTACTTAAGTACATGTACTTAGTTACATTCCACCACTGACTGTCAGATGTTCTGTCTGAAGCAGTCTGTTACACTACTAACTCACCATCAAGCAGCCTACACTGAATGTCACATGATGCAACAGCTGGATAAAAAGGAATAGATTATCTATCTATCAGCAGCATAAAAACGAATATTATATCTATCTATCTATCTATCTATCTATCTATCTATCTATCTATCTATCTATCTATCTATCTATCAGCAGCATAAAAAACTAATATTATTTCTACATCTGTCTGTCTGTCTGTCTGTCTGTCTATCTATCTATCTGCAGCATAAAAAACTAATATTATGTCTACATCTATCTATCTATCTGTATAAGGATAATTCCTTTTAACAGGACGTTCATGAAAGTCCTAGCGGGCTTATTTCCAATGAGGGCCTGTGAGCAATTAGGGGTTAAGCGTCTTGCTCAGGGACAAATTTCATTTCATCGACACATATGCTGGCGTGGCCTGGAATCGTACCTGGGGCAACCAGGGCCTCTGGCTCCCTAGGCGGGCTCACTAACCACTCAGCTATGGCCGCCCCATAAGCGGCCGCATAAGCGGCGTATGTAGCGTATGTAGCCTGTCTGTCTGTGAACACATTGATTAATAAGATATGATGATTCATTATATTATATAATATAATGATAATACGTGCTCCATGATCATATCTTATAAAAAATGTTATAATCATATAATATAATTAATCATCATATATGTTATTAATAATCATCAAATAATAATAATCCTAAAAACGAACACAAAAAAATTATGGTGATATATCGTCTATTGTGATATTTCTTGAAAAATATCGTGATAGTATATTTTTCAATATCGAACTCCCCTATGTCCATATGCTTTCTCCTATCATGACACACTGAACCCAAAGTGTGAAGGGCAGTTTTAACTATTGCATTGTTCCCAGGAGAGAGATGCAGACTACAAAGAGTTCAGTTGTGTTCTGGTGAACCGGGTCAGTGAGGAGAGCAGCAACCCTGTTACCAACCCTCTGAGCAAGGCAGCTCTTGCTCCTGGTGAGTTCCAGTTCAACCACTGAAACCAAACATCATATTGTAACCTTGTATCTCCATTCATTGGTTCAATATTTAATACAAACCACAGACAGAAACCTATGGGATATATTATGGGATATACTGTATGAGGCTGTTTTTAGATGAATCACTCATTGTTGTCATTGTGTAGAGAAAGCAGAGGGAGGTCCCAAATGGGTGACAGGGCTGACCGTCTTAATCTCCCTGCTAACAGTGATGATAGTGCTGGCTCTCGTACACAGAGCCAAAGCAGGTAAGGACCAAGATATCATAGTTTAGCATCTTTTATGAGTTTGTTAGTTAGTTACTTTATTAGTTTTCATTTTGTGAAAACGCTTAGTTTTAGTTTTTATTCAACAATATTCAGCAAGGTCAGAACAATTACAAAAATAGATCTACAATCTCACAATGCATCACATCGTGATTTCTTTAGTTAGTTTTAGTTAGTTTTAGTTAGTTTTAGTTAGTTTTAGTTAGTTTTAGTTAGTTTTGTAAACACACAATACAGTTTCAGTTAGAAATCCCTTTTTTATGAAGCCTTGTTTTTATTCAGTTAACTAAAACATTTTGCCAATTCTAGTTTTAGTCATTCTGTTAGTTTTAGTTAATTATAAATAATAGCCCTGGTAAGAACTAACAGGTGGTATAATGACTGTTTTCCCTCTCTTAGGCTTCTGGTTCTACGACACGGGTAAGAGAGTGTTTCTTTGGGGTGTTTCAGGTGCTATTTTATAAAGAAGTCCCTGTATGGTTCTGGTTCTTTACTGTGTTTCAGCTTAGTTTAGGCTCTTCTAATGGTTGTACTGTATACAGCACCATTTGATAAATGTGCTTTATAGTATAGGGTGACCATATTTTCAGCCCCCCCGAACCGAGACCCTTAAATGAATGCACACGTTCATGCCCGCGCACACACATTTATGCATATTGGTCCACGTGCACATGTAAAGGTCCACGTGCACATGTAAAGGCACATTACGCACCATAGTCGTCGTTTAGAGGCAACGACTGATTGACTCACATCAGCGGTGAATTCATGTTCATGTTTTCTGATTGGTTAGGGTTAGGTAAGCATGTATATGAACAGAACATGATAAACGTCTATGAAAACTACTGAAAACAACTATTATTATTTCCACTGTGGCAAAACCGGGACATTTGAGTGTTTCAGAGATATTTGTCGGGACTCCGGACAGCCAGCTTGTCTGGTCACCATTTACCTTTGACTACATGAGCCCTGGGCCTCTACTGGGCCTCTACTGGGCCTCTACTGGGCCTCTACTGGGCCTCTACTGGGCCTCTACTGGTATAGCAAGAATAGCTGATCTGCAAGCTCCATACGTGTCCCATTGCGACGCATTGTGAACTGCTATCTTGACGGCGCGCCAACAGAAACGTATAAAACCAGTCCAGACAGGCGTGCTGTCATAAGCTCATAAGCACACTTGAGCTCTGTGCGGCTGTGCTTCTCAATGTGCTTCATGTCAAGGACCCCTAAAATGATATTTATTTGGCTGCGGACCCCCCTCCCCATCTTGAAATATGTTGTGACAGGGACCCCCAGAAGAAAAGATTTGAGTTAAAAACTTTCACTTAAAAAAAAAAAACATAATATTCAAAGATTTGCACAAATTGTCACGATAAAAAAAAAAAAGCAGATCTACAAGCTCATAGTGACGTGCTATGAGCTTGTATAGCTGCTATTTTTTGAATAGCCAAAGTATAAACCCCACTTTGAGAACCCGCTTCTGCCAACTCACTGCCGTTGAAGCTGCATACCGATAGGCTAGGAGTCATGACAGGACAGGGGAGGAGTCATAGCAGGACAGGGGAGGAAACGTCTGATGATTGGTCAGATGTTGACCAACTGGTCACTGCCATAGATATAGAAACCTAGATACCTCATTGGCCTCTGCAGTTCATTGGAGCAATACCTTTGTATTGCTTCCGCCCTCAGTCGCGTGCGTCACAGAAGGGGGCGTTCAGTAGGCCTCTGATTGGCCTACCGAACACCCCCCCCCCACCCCCCCCCCCCTCTGTGACGCACGCGACTGAGGGCGGAAGCTGGTGCACGCCCGAGATACAGACGCCTCAGAGCCGGAGGAGGCGTCTACCTTTATATGTCTATGGTCACTGCAGCCTGGGTGTCTATGGTCACTGCAGCCTGGGTGTCTATGGTCACTGCAGCCTTTATATGTCTATGGTCACTTCAGCCTTTATATGTCTATGGTCACTGCAGCCTTTATATGTCTATGGTCACTGCAGCCTTTATATGTCTATGGTCACTTCAGCCTGGGTGTGTTTTATATGTCTATGGTCACTTCAGCCTGGGTGTGTTTTATATGTCTATGGTCACTGCAGCCTGGGTGTCTATGGTCACTGCAGCCTGGGTGTCTATGGTCACTGCAGCCTGGGTGTGTCTATGGTCACTGCAGCCTGGGTGTCTATGGTCACTGCAGCCTGGGTGTGTCTATGGTCACTGCAGCCTGGGTGTCTATGGTCACTGCAGCCTGGGTGTTTTATATGTCTATGGTCACTGCAGCCTGGGTGTCTATGGTCACTGCAGCCTGGGTGTCTATGGTCACTGCAGCCTGGGTGTCTATGGTCACTGCAGCCTGGGTGTGTTTATATGTCTATGGTCACTGCAGCCTGGGTGTGTTTATATGTCTATGGTCACTGCAGCCTGGGTGTGTTTATATGTCTATGGTCACTGCAGCCTGGGTGTCTATGGTCACTGCAGCCTGGGTGTCTATGGTCACTGCAGCCTGGGTGTCTATGGTCACTGCAGCCTGGGTGTCTATGGTCACTGCAGCCTGGGTGTGAGAATGTGTAGCAACCAAGGAGCCAGCCTGACATATTTACAATGAGGCCAATACGGAAGAGAGACAGTTCATATAAATGGCCAGTAGGTGGCTGCAGGTGTCAGAAAGAATATTCTCTCATTGTAAGCGGATGGGTTTTTGACAAACTTTAGACTAGATTTTCTTACCTTAATAAAAATGGTCATAAATACTATATGCTTCCAGTCGCTAGTTTAAAGTCTCCTTTCAATCATCATGATATGCGTTTTGCTAAACGATGGTCCCATTTATTCTAAAATTGACGATAAAGTAGGCTATGCTCCAGGAGGGGCGGGATGATTTGATTGACAACCTACACAACCAATAGCATTCATTTCATTCATTCATTTGATGACCGGCAGCGGTTCCGGTAGGAGACGCAAAGATTCTCCTTTGTGTCTCCTACCGGTCCGCTGGTCATCGTCATCTTAGGAATGAGACAAAAACAAAACAATGTCCATGAATCTCCATGCTGTGACTAATTGATAGAATTTAGATTTATTTTGTGTGATCTATCCCTTTAAACTAGTTAAACTGATTTTGAAGCTATATTATTAACTCATTTTGCCGGGGACCTGTGAAGGACCCCTGGGGGTCCTCGGACCTCCCTTTGAGAACCACTGCATTAACACAATAACTGCTTTATTTATTCTTTCTGCAGAATCCATGCCGTGGGAAGCAGGTCAGTAATTATAGTTTGTGGTATTATGGTAAAACAGACACAATAAAAGGTCTCTTTAACCCTAATAAGTCAAAGTAACTAAGTACATTTACTCAAGTACTGTACTCAAGTACAATTTTGAGGTATTTTTACTTTACCGGAGTATTTCCAATGTTCTGTACTTTTACTTTTACTCCACTACAATTATTTGAAAACTTCAGTTACGAGTTACTTTGTAGATTTAGATTATTATTACAAAACATACATTAACCACTTCAGCCCTATATACAGTTAGACCATTTGAAAATAGCAGATCTACAAGCTCACAATGTGTCACAATGCGACGCATTGTGAGCTTGTAGATCTGCTATTTTCAAAAGATATTTATACATTTTATACATTAGAAAACGTAGGAAATGGGACATTCTGCATACTGAGTACTTTGTACTTCAAGTATATTTTGATACCAATACTTTTGTAATTTTACTCAAGTAAATTTTGATTACTGGACTTTAACTTCTACATTGCAGTATTGATACTTTTATTTAAGTAAAACATTGGAGTACGTTTTACACCTCTGGTCTTCAGTAATGGTAACAGATTAGAACAGTGTGATCCTGTTCAAGTGTTTGTCCTGTTTTCTTGTCATTCTAGACTTCTGGCGAAGATCAGAGACGGGTAAGTTTCAGCCATAATGCCTTTTATAGATCTTTATTTGTACTTTTATCCAGCATTTGTCATTCATGCTGTAAACACCACAGTACTGTATGTCCTCCTCTCTCTCTCTCTCTCTCTCTCTCTCTCTCTCTCTCTCTCTCTCTCTCTCTCTCTCTCTCTCTCTCCTCAGCGGGGGCAGATCAAGCTGCTAATGGCAGAGCCTCATCAAATGCAGGCAAGTATTTAACTCACTCACTGCCAGAATAAAACATTGTCTAATAGAATAAAACATTGTCTAGTAGAATAAAACATTGTCTAGTAGAATAAAACATTGTCTAATAGAATAAAACATTGTCTAATAGAATAAAACATTTTCTAATAGAATAAAACATTGTCTAATAGAATAAAACATTGTCTA
>NC_137618.1:242500-255000 GCF_963280865.1 Gymnoscopelus braueri | reverse complement strand
TATTATATTATATTATATTATAATATAATATAATATAATATAATATAATACAATATATTATATTATATTATATTATATTATAATATAATATAATATAATATATTATATTATAATATAATGTATTATATTATATTATAATATAATATAATATAATATATTATATTATAATATATTATATTATATTATATTATATTATATTATATTATAATATAATATATTATATTATATTATATTATAATATAATATATTATATTATATTATATTATATTATATTATAATATAATATATTATATTATAATATAATATAATATAATATAATATAATATAATATATTATATTATAATATAAATGTGAAGTAATCTTTTGAGTCAATGTAAATGTGTATTGTGTGATTATTACAATATCTTCCACTAGTTGATAGTAAAACACCATAAAGGTCTGGTTTGGATATTACTTACACATTGGTTACACATTGGTGATCTATCGAATTCTGTGACGTTCAGGAAGTAACCCAATTCTGGTTGAGATATCCGGTTTGTTACACAGAAATCGGCAATCTATCGAATTCTGTGACTGCTAGCCTGCTAGCTAGCTTTTTAAATGATGTAAAAAGTCCTGCATTCGTGGTAAAACTGTTCTTTATTTCAATACATCCAACTATTAAGTAATTAAATACACAATCGGCTGTCCTTTAATACAACGATAAAACACAACGCTTCATAATAGCTATAAAGCAAAGACAAGGCTAACAATAGCTAAAGCTAATGCTCATTGTTACGCTAACTGAACCAATAGACTCCGTTCATCTGTTTGTATTGAAATGTCTTTGTCGCCCTCATGTGGACAAAATGAATCACTACAAGTGGAATTGATTGGATACTTTATTAGCAGTTTAAGAACGAGATGACGCAATATGGTGCTAGTTTCTACAACATAAACTGTTAAGATCTACAAGCTCTCAATGAGACGCGTTGTGAGCTTGTAGATCTGCTATTTTCGGCGCGCGACACCGTCGTAAAACAGAGCATCTTGTTGACAATGACATGCTAACTGGCTAAGCAAGCTGCGTCAAACTTTATGCAAGTCACACGTTAGTAACCATGTGAGCACTTCTGTTTTCTGTTTTCTCTTCAAATTAAAACAGAGTTTAGTGTCATGCTTAACATCAAAAACCACGTGAGCGCTTCCGTTTTCTCTTAAGAAATAAAACCGGATGTGGCCACAAGGACTACTCTTAAGAACTACATGTTCCATACACCATGGGCCACTAAAAGAACTACATTCTAAGGACTACATTTCCCGTACACCATGGGTTGCTAGAAGAACTACATTCTAAGGACTACATTTCCCTGACACCATGGGTCGCTGAAGAAGTACATTCTAAGGACTACATTTCCCTTACATCTTGGGTCAAGCTTCACATCGTACGCCGCGAGAGAACTTCCGTTTTCTCGTCAAAATAAAAGCATTTCATGTGTCAAATCTCGCATCAAACGCAACTCGAACACTTCCGCTCTTTTTTTTACAAAATAAAATTGTTGTAACGTTTACTTTATGCTCTGTTCTACGACGGTGTCGCCGAAAATAGCAGATCTACAAGCTCACAACGCATCTCATTGTGAGCTTGTAGATTTTAACAGCTTATATTGTAGAAACTAGCTTCATATTGTGTCTCGTTGTTATTTCTTTCTTATTTTAGTGCAAATGTTATTTATTAACGACTTCCACCTGTATTGATTCATTTTGTCCACATGAGGGCGACAAGACCGTCGAATCCAAAGAGATGAATGGAGTCAGATGTTAAAGTGTTGTAAACATGAACACATTGTTATATTTATCACTGTATTAGTTTAATGATTTACATCAATGTTGTGTTTTTACCTCATGATGTTTGTTTGTTTGTTAGTTAATTAGTTAGTTAGATAATTAGTTAGTTAGTTAGATAATTAGTTAGTTAATTAGTTAGATAATTAGTTAGATAATTAGTTAGTTAGTTAGTTCATTAGTTAGTTATTAGATAATTATTGTTTTACTCATAGAAAGCAGGACGTTACTAAACACATTATGACATATTGTGTTCAGTTTAATATGTTATTGTATTGTTTTACTAAACACATTGTGACAAGGATTGTACTCTTATATTACATTTAATCTCTTTGGAACTATTACCCTTTGCATGGAAGGACACTTTATGGCCCTTACATTGAACTGCTGCCTCTTTTGTATGTCTTTTGTCCCTTTCTTGGACAGATGCTTCAGTTGGGGCATTGTGCAGTGGGCATTGCATGCAAATGGATTAACATTTATTTATTTATTTATTTACATGCATTTTGCCTTGATTTGGGTTTTTGTAAGTAATTTTTTGCATGGCTTTCTTTTGTTTTATCTCCCCTTTCTGAATATCGCATGGACTTTTGCATGGAACTTCGCCTATTAGATACATTGGATACATTTGGATATATCTGGGATGGAAGAACCCCAGCTATTGCTTATTTATTTTTGGATAGACATCGAGGCTGCTGAGTGGTGGACCTATGGTTCTATTAGAGACCTTGCTCTGAGTTTTCTGTTTTTTTTGGACTGACTTATCAAGGGCATTAATTCTCTTTGCTTTTTTGTATGCATTTTTTGTACGGGCAAACGGCCTGTTTTGTGTTGGACATATGGCTTTATGGGAGACTTTATGTGTGCATATATACGTGTGGACTGATGGTAGTGCCAGCACTAATACAAAGACCTTAAAGAATGACTGCCTTAACAATGACACTTAATGAGGAAGAATGTTAGCCTCAATCTCCAGGCTTTTATTTTCCTTCGTGTTTTGCTCAAAAATAAGAGCCTGGACCAGCTGTTGACGTTCCTGGCAAGTGGGAGTCAACCTTTCATTTCCCCAACCAACCGGAGTGCAGTGGGCGTCGCTCCAAATGTTGTGACGTCAGGGCTCTCAATGCTGCATATTGGGGGGGAGGAGGAGGGGCGGGGGGCGGGCGCACAGATCGGTGAACCAATAGGAGCCCACGGGTTCTCTCTCCGGAGACTTTGAACCCGCCCCTCTAGACCATCAGACGCGCTGTAGGGCAGCCTAGTAAATCAGTGTGTCTGTGTGACAGGGTTGGTTTAGTAAATCAGTGTGTCTGTGTGACAGGGTTGGTTTAGTAAATCAGTGTGTCTGTGTGACAGGGTTGGTTTAGTAAATCAGTGTGTCTGTGTGACAGGGTTGGTTTAGTAAATCAGTGTGTCTGTGTGACAGGGTTGGTTTAGTAAATCAGTGTGTATGTGTGACAGGGTTGGTTTAGTAAATCAGTGTGTATGTGTGACAGGGTTGGTTTAGTAAATCAGTGTGTCTGTGTGACAGGGTTGGTTTAGTGAATCAGTGTGTCTGTGTGACAGGGTTGGTTTAGTAAATCAGTGTGTCTGTGTGACAGGGTTGGTTTAGTAAATCAGTGTGTCTGTGTGACAGGGTTGGTTTAGTAAATCAGTGTGTCTGTGTGACAGGGTTGGTTTAGTAAATCAGTGTGTATGTGTGACAGGGTTGGTTTAGTAAATCAGTGTGTATGTGTGACAGGGTTGGTTTAGTAAATCAGTGTGTCTGTGTGACAGGGTTGGTTTAGTAAATCAGTGTGTATGTGTGACAGGGTTGGTTTAGTAAATCAGTGTGTCTGTGTGACAGGGTTGGTTTAGTAAATCAGTGTGTATGTGTGACAGGGTTGGTTTAGTAAATCAGTGTGTCTGTGTGACAGGGTTGGTTTAGTAAATCAGTGTGTCTGTGTGACAGGGTTGGTTTTGCATCGTCCATAGAGTTTAAATGAGTTCATTGAGAAAGGACCTGCACCTGCTTGATTGGGTGCACCTGGGCATGCAGCCTTTAAAAGGCAGAGAGCAGTGCAGACAGAGCAGAGCTGTGGAGAGGAACAGAGGGCAGAGGACGGAGACCTGGCTGGAGGGAAGGAGAGCCACCGCGGACGGGGCCGAGTCGGGGCATCGAGGACAGGGACACCCCAGCCGGGGAAACGGTTGCTTATGGCACCAGGCGGGGTGTGGCCTGTCCGCCTGTATGAGGTCTTGTCCGTGGGGGGGCTGAGGGAGGACGCCAGTAGAGAGAATGCACTAGAAGCTCCAACAGAGCAGCGGTGCAGCCAAGAGGGGAGGCAGCAGCCGCGTTGGACGGGCGTAGATCGTTGGTGGTGCTGTTTACTCCATGAGGCGACAGGAGTGAGAGAGGGGAAGCCAAATCAACTCGGCAGAGGGGCCAAGTTAAGACTTGCCCCTCTTCAAAGCTAAGTACCCCTCTGGTAATCTCTCAAGAACAGATTCTGCACTGCGTTGGAATCTGTCGGGGAGGTTCGTCATAACGTGAGCGCATGGGCGTGCCTTCAGATCAGGAAGCGGGCCGCGCTTTACCCAATCAAATGTAGTGGGCGGGATTCACGTGTCCGTCGATCCTTCCCCCCCCGAAACAAACCGAAACTAATTTAACAATAGCGTCCGCGGAGCAGACAAAACCACGGAAAGATATTCACATTTTAACTTACTCTTTCATCATAGAAACACGTGGGCTTATAACCAAAACGATCCATGTTCTCTGGGAGAAGTGGTGTTAGTGTTCCGTGTAGAAATATTGTTAGTGGGAATGAAAACATAGTCGCACCAACCGGAAGTGATGCGCTGAAGGCATACAAAAAACACCAGTTTCCTTGCGCTCTGGTGCTACGTTTTCGGGTTCCCAGATTGCCCCTCTGGTGACGCTTGACGGCGTGTGTGCACTGTGTACCTGCTATTTTAAATCCATTATTTTAGTTTGTTTGTTTATTAGTTATTCAGCCCCCACTCGAAGGCTCCAGTTTGGGACATTTAATTCATTTGTGAACACTAGGGTTAGGTTCCTGGCCTAGTTTATTATTAATTGGAGCATGCTTTTATATGCTGTTAAACTTTGTAGCTCTTATTTTTGTGTGCATTGAGTGTTGTAGACAGTAGGCCGTTGTGGGACAGTGTAACTGATGTGAATTATTTTATTGACCCTTAAAGGAGACCCCCTGGGAGAAGAGGAGAAGGACTGATAAACTTCATGGACTATATGGACTGTGCTCTGCTCCTTAAACAAGGACCATACGGACATTGCTACTAGTAGGACTGTGATCACCTGATACTTTTGTTTTAATCATTTTGTACATTTGGCAATAAATCTGTTTCTTGCACCCATGGTTTGTTGTGGTTCAATTCTGCTCAACCCCTGGTAAACGAACCTGTTTGATGTAATTGGTTTCTGAGTATTTTACACTGATTTTGGTAGAGTCCTGGGCTCCATAATCCGGTGGAGCAAAATATTGTTATTTCAACCTCGCCACATTTGAATGTGTATACTATGCTGTGTGGAATATGGTGTAGTGCAGGTGTGTGGATGGAAAGCCGAGCCTATAAGAAAAAGGGGACCGTACCTATGTTCCCCAGGTTCTATGTTCCCCAGGTTCTATGTTCCCCTCCCCCCCAAAAAAGGTTCTATGTTCCCCGGGTTCTATGTTCCCCGCTCAACCGAAAAAGGGTTCTATGTTCCCCACTCATCCAAAAAAAGGTTCCATGTTCCCCACTCAACCAAAAAAGGTTCTAAAAAAGGTTCTTTGTTCCCCACTCAACCAAAAAAAGGTTTTATGTTCCTCGCTCACCCAAAAATGCAGGAAATGGTGAGACATTTAAAAAAGTTTAAATACATGTATTTATACCCATTAGTTATTTGTAATTTTTCATTTTTTAAAGTGTCAAAATATCATGTTTTGAAAACTTCTTTGACATGACTCAAAATCTATTTAGGGGTGTCACGATACATTAATATCATGGTACATATGATACGATACACGATATTGGGCTCACGATACGATATGATTATCATTTTTACTATCATCAACATTGGCCATCATCTTCAGTTTCAAAGTGCTTAATTTATAAAGCATATAAAAAAAGTTACAAAGTTTTTTACACACAAAAATACGCCAGGTCAGGTACGTTATTGTGGCCTCCTGGTGGCGGTATAATAGGCCAATGTGAAAAGGGTGCCATTACTTCCTAGGCCTTTCACGGCAATCGGACACTGCATTTATGATTTGTGGCATTTTGTTACAAAAATGTGTTTTGCTAAATTAGACCTGCTGGTGGCGCTATAACCGGCCAATGTGAAATAGGTGGCATTTCTTCCTCGGCCTAGTGGGAATGTGCGTGTGAAATTTCACGGAAATTGCAAGCTGCGTTCATGATTCGAGGCATTTTGTTCAAAACGGACCAATCCTGCAAACTTTGGAAGCCAACCTTAGCCAGTCAGGATGGAATATGGGAAATCGGACAGATCCGGGTTGATCACATGACTATAGAGATACTGTGTAACGATTTGCATGGCGTTTGGATAAAATCTGTAGGAGTAATGTCAAAAAATGGGTTTTGCACAAACCGGCCTCCTGGTGGCGCTATAACAGGCCCATGTGAAAAATTTGGTGCAGAGGTTCTGAATTGGTATTGAGGGAGTGTATGTGCACAGTTTCGCAGCGAGCGGGCCAATGGTGCCGGAGATTAGCTGGTAACACACGGACAGGACACACACACACACACGGACGGACGGACGGACGGACAGGGGGTAAAACATACTCTCTCGCCATGCCTTTCGGCCTGGTGGAGACAATTATGCAAGCTTAAAGGACAACCCATTTTCACCCATTTTCAACATATCTTCATATAATTGGTCCTCACCAATGCTTATTATCATATGGTACAATTTTTGTCCAAGATGGCCGCCAGGGGAAAGGGGCGGGCAAGTTTCTGATAGTAATTTCTCCCCATTATGTTCAGTTGTGTGTGTTCAGAGATGTTATTAATAATTGGAAATTAAAAATGTATTTTCCCTGCATTTTTGGGTGAGCGGGGAACATAGAACCTTTTTTTTGTTAATGGGGAACATAGAACCTTTTTTGGGGTAAACGGGGAACATAGAACCTTTTCTTAGGTAAAAGGGGAACATAGAACCCAGGGAACATAGAACCTTTTTTGGTAAGTGGGGAACATAGAATCTTTTTTGCGGGGAACATAGAACCTGGGGAACATAGAACCTGGGGAACATAGGTACGGTCCCAGAAAGGGAACATGGAGCACTGAGGGAAGAGTGCTGGCAGGTCTGTGGTCTCTGTGAGTCTCTCTTAAGAGAGAATGACAGTGAGCTGAACTTGAAGGCTCTGGAGTGAACCCTCCATGAGCCATCAGGGGCGGACTGGCCATTTGACATACCGGGCCGCTCGGCCAGTGGGCCGGTGGGCCACCCCAGCAGTGGCGTAATTTACATAGGGTTGCTGAGTTAAAAACAGTGAAACTATTTTTCAGGCCTACTATACGTTCAACCACTTGAACCCCAGCATCCCTATTCTGGGAGGAACATTAGCCAAACATAGCTGATCTACAAGCTCACAAACAGGTCGCAAGGGCGACACGTTGTGAGCTTGTATATCTGTCATTTTTGGCAAAGATTTTTGGTGTGGATCAAAAAAGAACGTAGTGAGGTCCGGTTTACTAACTCTAAGTGGTTAAACTGAAGTGATATTGACGAATTCCAAATATTATCAAAGCATCCTGCTGTGGCATCCCTGGACTTGTGTCACGGCACCCTAGGGTGCCACGGCCCGTGGTGGAAAAAGTAATCAAATGTTTTTTAGTAAAAGTATCAATACTGCATTGCAGAAGTACTCCGTTACAAGTAAAAGTCCGGAATTCAAAATGTACTTGAGTAAAAGTACAAAAGTATTGGTATCAAAAGGTACTTAAAGGTATCATGACATTCATTTTCACTTTTTTTATTTTCAATGTTTTATTTGGGGTTTTATGACCTCAATTACACCCAAAAAACCTGAACTTAGAACATTCAGTGGATTTTCTGTGGTCTGGGGTTTTCTGAATAATTAGGCTGAAAAGTAATCTGAGCTTGGCCCTTCGACAGTGAGGTCACAGTCGATTAATCCCGCCCACTCTCCTCCTCGCCCCTCCCCTCCCCTATCCTTTCCTTTGGGGGGGGCGGAGCAGAGGCGATGATTGACAGGCAAAATCCCTCACCAGCGACACCCGCAGGCAAAGATTTCTTTTTTCATTGCAGTTGAAAAGGCTTTAGAAATGTGAGAGAAAAACACCTGCCATGGATCAATGGAATGGAATTTTCACTTAAAACTTTTTGTACACTTTTGAAGGACCAGGACAAAGACTTTGAATGTGGTGTAAAAGTGAATGTCATTAAACCTTTAAAGTACCAAAAGTAAAAGTACTAAAATGTTTGAAAATAGCTATTTTTGACTCCAACTGAGGTGAGTTTCTGCAGGTGACTTAGCTTAGCTAATTAGCGGCATAGCATTAAAGGAATTGATGGAATTTGCGTGTTTAATTTCACTTTTATTTTACTTGGTAAAGCAACAACTAGTCAGGATGAAGCATTGTTGTGTTGTGTGATGTGAAGTGAATATGTTGTATTGTTGAGCTGTGTTTGCAGGCCTAGTCAGTGGTGTAAAGTAACTAAGTACATGTACTCAAGTAGGCTACTGTACAATTTTGAGGAGCTTTTACTTTACTGGAGTATTTTACATTTTCAATACTTTTACTTCTACTCCACTCCATCCAAGAGACAAATATTTTACTCCACTACAATTATTTGAAAACTTTGGTTACTATTTTTTTTGTAGATTTGGATTATTAATACAAAACATACCACTTCAGCCCTATAGCCTATATAGTTAGGCTATTTGAAAATAGCCGATCTACAAACTCACAACGCGTCACATCTTAACGCTTTGTGCATAATGAGTACTTTTACTTTTGGTACTTTAAGTATATTTTGATGCCAATACTTTTGTACTTTTACTGAAGTAAAGTTTGAATACCAGACTTGTACTTCTAATAGAGTATTTCAAAATGGCTGTATTGGTACTTTTACTCAAGTAAAGATTTTGAGTGCTTTTTGCACCACTGGGCACATTAATCAGGATCCTGGATGGCCTGGTTCAGGCTAAACCCATTTAGACGGAGGAAGCATCTGTGTCATTTTACATTTCTTTGGGCTATTTTTTTTTATCTTGAAAATTTGTGCAAATCTTTGAATACATATTTTTTAAAGCAAACATTTTAACTCAAATCTTTGCTTCTGGGGATTCTACAAAATGTCTTCTATATCCTAACAGTTTTTTGAAAAACGTATGTTTCTATATCAGTGGTTCTCAAACTTTTTCATGTCAAGGACCCCTAAAATAATATGTATTTGGCCGCGGACCCCCATCTCAAAATATTTAGTTCCAGGGACCCCCAGAAGCAAATGTTACAAATGTTCGCTTAAAATATATATATTCAAAGATTTGCAAATCAAATCAAAAAATGACACAGATGCGTTCCAGGTCTTAAAGGATGTCATTTATAATAAAAAAAAATGGAAAATGGAAATATCCATGGGAAACATGAATGGGTTTTCTATCAGTGACACCACAAAATGGCCGAACTATAAGTGTATACAGGGTAATTGCACATTTATAAAGTTACAATTATGACTTTAAATACTAAATTGGCCAAATGGTCAAATATTACGTAATAAAAAGAGGCAAACATTGTGAAAATAGCCGATCTACAAGCTCTACGTATACTAGGCTGTGTATGCTGTGACAGGATACAGTATACTTATACTAGGCTGTGTATGTTATGCAGTTATGACATGATACAGTATACGTATACTAGACTGTGTATGTTGTGACAGGATACAGTATACATATACTAGACTGCATCTGTGACAGGATACAGTATACGTATACTAGACTGCATGTTGTGACAGGATACAGTATACGTGTACTAGGCTGCATGTTGTGACAGGATACAGTATACGTATACTAGACTGCATCTGTGACAGGATACAGTATACGTATACTAGACTGCATGTTGTGACAGGATACAGTATACGTATACTAGACTGCATGTTGTGACAGGATACAGTATACGTGGCTATCGGTTACTTGAATTAATCTTTCTTTCTTTCTTTCATTCAGATACTCAAGGCTGGCAGAGGTGTTGCAGGAGACAGCCCCCCCCCCTCCTCTTCATTATAAGCCTGGACTATGAAGACAGGCCATCAGTGGAGGAGGGGAGCAAGAACTGGGCTTCACTACTACAACTAGGAGGTCTAGATGACTCTCTAACGTAGTCTTTTTTTATTTATTTTAAAACACACACACACAAACACACCCACCCACCCACCCACCCATACACCCACCCATACACCCCCACACACATACGTAAATGCCCAGAAGACTGAGGCTCTCACCTACAGTGTAACACCCTTCCAGACCATCTACCTCGAATACAGTACTGGTGAAGCTAACCAGAGAGATGTAAAGTACTGGTGAAGCTAACCAGAGAGATGTAAAGTACTGGTGAAGCTAACCAGAGAGATGTAAAGTACTGGTGAAGCTAACCAGAGAGATGTAAAGTACTGGTGAAGCTAACCAGAGAGATGTAAAGTACTGGTGAAGCTAACCAGAGAGATGTAAAGTACTGGTGAAGCTAACCAGAGAGATGTAAAGTACTGGTGAAGCTAACCAGAGAGATGTAAAGTACTGGTGAAGCTAACCAGAGAGATGTAAAGTACTGGTGAAGCTAACCAGATGTATGGAGGATGGAGATGACAGGAGACGCCCGCTGGAAGGCTCATCCGAGGATGCCCTGCCCTAGAGATCGAGATCTCTCTCTATTCATGGGTTTGTCTGCATGGGGGATTCCTCCGAAGACTTGGTCCGCACGGTCGAACGGCCGAAGACCTCGTCCTTCTCGGGGGTTTCCCCTGAAGACGGCTGATGAAGACGACTCAAAGTAAGAACCTCTTTAGGACTGTCACGATTATGACATTTTACTTGAAGATTAATTATCGCTCAAATAATTGGGATTAACTCGGCCGAATTAATTAATTATTGCGTCTTACACTGAACATTGTAACATTATTAATAAAAATGTGTCTGTCTTCGTAAACAAAAGGTGCACGGGTCAGATATGACAAATAACTTGCATAACTCAATAACTTTATACTTTTTCCACACATTTTGTAAATGTTTGAAAACATATGAACATTTTTCAACATGGAAATTATTATGTCGATTATCCGAAAAAATATTGCGATTATCTGAAATACTTGTGCTCAGGTGATTATGTAATAATTGTGACAGACCTAATTTTTCCTTTTCCTTTGCTGGATGATGCTGCTGCTGCTGCTGCTGCTGCAGTTTGTGTTGTATGATGTTTTTGTTGTATGCTGTTCGTGTTTGATGCTGTTCGTGTCATGTGCTGATGTGGTTCAAGATGTACAGTAGCTCTGTTGCTGTCATGTTGGGGCCCGGTGTGGCAGTGAAACATGTTGCTGTCATGTTGGGGCCCGGTGTGGCAGTGAAACATGTTGCTGTCATGTTGGGGCCCGGTGTGGCAGTGAAACATGTTGCTGTCATGTTGGGGCCCGGTGTGGCAGTGAAACATGTTGCTGTCATGTTGGGGCCCGGTGTGGCAGTGAAACATGTTGCTGTCATGTTGGGGCCCGGTGTGGCAGTGAAACATGTTCAGTGACTGTTGGTTTGTGGCTCTGGAATTGAAAGTTGATGTGTTCCAAAAATGTGTTTTGCAAAATTAGACCTGCTGGTGGCGCTATAACAGGCCAATGTTAAAAAGGGTGGCATTTGTTCCTCAACATAGTGTGAATGTGCGTGCAAAGTTTGACCGCAATCGGACACTGCGTTCATGATTTGCGGCATTTTGTTCAAACAAGCCACTACAGCAAACTTTAGATGTGAATCTTAGCCAATCAGGATGGAATATGAACAAGAATTAATCGGATAACATATCCAATGTGAGAGTGGGTGTGTTCAGTGTTTTAGTGCTACTTTTAGAAGCGGGGGAGCGTACATGCATGCGCAGTCACGTGCACGTGGATTTTCGTGCACGTGCGCGAAATGCGCGGACACGCACACACTATAAAAACATGCAGATGTAATGCGGAAACATTGTGACAGCGCACCTTGACCAATATGAAAACATTACATTTCATATGTTATAACATCAATACATATGAATGACAAAAGGTGTACATGTGAGCCTATATGCATGGCAATAAGTGCATTGCAAAGGGTGTATTTTTGCCTAGCAAAAACCTTTGTGTTGGATATGAATAGTTTGTAATAGTTACAACTACAACTTATAGTTTATCTGAGCTTGGTCCAGTCTAATTGCCCACTCTACAATCATCAGCAGTACTCTAGATGAACGTTGGATTGTTTTTCCAGTGATTGATAGGGTTACAATACAGCAGGATATTATTGCATGTCTTCCATACACAGCCATATGAACACTCATTGGCCTCGTTTCCCAAAGAGATGCTGCGTAGGGACTTACGTGCGGTCCTTACGAAGGGTCTACGTGCCGTTTCCCAAACACCGCACGTAAGAGACTCTCTCCACACAGGCTGC
>NC_137618.1:235000-237500 GCF_963280865.1 Gymnoscopelus braueri | reverse complement strand
GCCAAGATTCCCTTACATAGCAACATTAGCGGCTAACAGCTAGCACCAAACAACTGAGATTAATGTTTTTACCAATTTGGAAGAAAAGAAAACACAGCGAGTCTTTCTTACCTCTGCTTTGCAGTCTTCCACACCTCAGATATCACAGGACTTTGAGACAGGATAGAAAATTAAAATGTTCCACCTCAGGCCATGTAGCTTGTCTTTGCTCTTGTCTTTGCTCTATGTTCAAGTCAGTCACAACTCACAACAACTTCTAGTTGTAAGTGCTTCTTACTCCAATGAGTGTATTTTATTACTAATCACAAGGTAGGCTAAACACGTTTGCTCAAAACAAAAGAAAACACTGTTAAATCTCTCTCTGTCTTTTCCCTCACAAACTTCATCTGCTGATCAAAATGCACTTTCCCCCCATAAACTGTAGCTCCTCCTCCTGGTCAAAAAGTACAACTATGTACCTTAAGTGGCCAACAACGATTTTGTACCTAGGTAAAGGTCCACAGTTGTCCCCATAAGGGCCTTTTAAGTACCCTTTACCAATCCACAGGGTACTTTTATGACAAATGTACCTTTAGGGTACAGAAACCATAGCCCTATTTCTGTGTGTGTAGCATCCATATTCCATATAGTTGAACATTTGCATAAAATAGCAGATCTACAAGCTCACAATGCGTCACAGTGTGTTGTGAGCTGGTAGATCAGATATTTTTGGCAACGGTTTAGAAGGTAAAAAAAAGAGCAGACCAAGTCAATCACGTTCGGTATTCAAAATGTACTTGAGTAAAAGTACAAAAGTATTGGCATCAAAATGCACTTAAAGAACCAAAAGTAAAAGTACTCATTATGCAGAATGTCCCGTTTTCAAATGTATACAATGAATAAAAATCCTTTGAAAATAGCAGATCTACAAGCTCACAACGCGTCACAAAGCGACGCAGTGTGAGCTTGTAGATCAGCTACTTTCAAATTGTGGAAGTGTATATATAGGTCTGAAGTGGTTTGTTATAATACTAAAAATCTACAAAGTAACTAGTAAGTAAAGTGTTCAAATAATTGTAGTGGAGTAAAAATATCTGCCTTTGAGATGTAGTGGAGTAGAAGTAAAATTGTAAAAAAATAATTGGAAACACTCCAGTAAAGTAAAAGAAAATACAGTACTTGAGTAAATGTACTTAGTTACTTTCCACCACTGCAAGCAACAGAAATAATGTCCTAATAATATGAATGGAACAACGACAGACTTTCAAAACATTTATTAAACAATTACAGTTTATTTCTACAAATGACCTTACAATAATCTCTCTCTCTCTGAGAAGATGATGTCATCTTTAATGATCGTACAATAACACATGAAATGAAACATTATGAAGAATGAGAATAATATGGAATGAAAACAACACAATGAAACAATGATCTAATAATGAATCAATAGATAAACAATGAATGATTTGACTTCATTGATGAATGAATGCATTTAGTGGATGTTTGAATCCGGAGTCAAACACACACTGTTCCTCACTCTGTTGTGTCAAATAGACATCAAATACATGAGCGTGTTTCTACATGAGAGACACACGTATGACTCTGATATTTGCATCATCACTATTTATGATACATATTTATATCAAATACATGAGTGTTTCTACATGAGAGACACACGTATGACTCTGATATTTACATCATCACTATTTATGATACATATTTATATCAAATACATGAGTGTTTCTACATGAGAGACAAACGTATGACACTGATATTTACATCATCACTATTTATGATACATATTTATATCAAATACATGAGTGTTTCTACATGAGAGACACACGTATGACCCTGATATTTACATCATCGTCGTCGTCATCATCAGTATTATGATATATGATACATATTTATACATCTGTGGAGGGGAGGTTTGTGCAGCATCTGATTTAATGTAATGTAATCTAATTTTATGTAATCTGATTTAATGTAATCTAATCTGATGTAATCTGATCTAATCTAATGTAATCTGATGTAATCTGATCTCCCTGTGGTGATGACTGAATCAAAGAAAAGGAGACTAATAGTGAACTGGTGTTAGAGAGGATTTCCGTGGACCCCTCCTCTGAAAACATGTTGTACCAGGGACCCCCATACAAGATCTGTGATATTAAAATGTTTCAAAAACATATTCCAAAATGTGTTCCAAGACGTATTTGAAAATGGCAGATCTACAAGTTCACACGTTGTGAGCTTGTAGATCTGCCGTTTTGAAAATGTCAATTTATATATGTTTAACTTTAAACCCTCCCTGGAACCCCCTCAAGGACCCCTGGGGGTCCCCGGACCACACTTTGAGAACCGCTGGTCTAGACCACCGCTTTTCAAAGTCAGGTCTGGGGATCCCCAAGGGGTCCAAATGGACCCTTACAGGTCTGTAACTCTGAGAGTGTTTAAATGGAACCAAATGGACCCTTACAGGTCTGTAACTCTGAGTTAAATGAACTCTTATAATTTTATA
>NC_137618.1:205000-230000 GCF_963280865.1 Gymnoscopelus braueri | reverse complement strand
AGATTGCAGCTTTAATTAACACATTAACTGCCAGAGTTTATTCATAATGTACTCACCCCAGTGCAAGCGATTTGTGTTTAATAAGCTTTTCAACCGGTCACAGAATTGTTATATCCATTATAATCGTTTGTCTGGCTGTGTTTATAAACAGACACGACAGCTCGACCAGCACTCAAACAATTACGTTTTTGCTGTGTCTCTCCGCTCTCTCTCTCTAGACCCCCCCCCCCCCCCCCCCAATAGGCTGCAAACGTCATAATTAATTAATTAATTAAATAATTTGTGGATGGATGAATAGATGGATGGATGAATAGATGGATGAATAGATGGATGGATGGAGTGATGGATGAATAGATGAATAGATGGATGAATAGATGGATGAATAGATGGATGAATAGATGGATGAATAGATGGATGAATAGATGGATAGATGAATAGATGGATGAATAGATGAATAGATGAATAGATGGATGAATAGATGGATGAATAGATGGATGAATAGATGAATAGATGAATAGATGGATGAATAGATGAATAGATGGATGAATAGATGAATAGATGGATGAATAGATGAATAGATGGATGAATAGATGGATGAATAGATGGATGAATAGATGAATAGATGAATAGATGGATGAATAGATGAATAGATGGATGAATAGATGAATAGATGAATAGATGAATAGATGGATGAATAGATGGATGAATAGATGGATGAATAGATGAATAGATGAATAGATGGATGAATAGATGAATAGATGGATGAATAGATGAATAGATGAATAGATGGATGAATAGATGGATGAATAGATGGATGAATAGATGAATAGATGGATGAATAGATGAATAGATGGATGAATAGATGAATAGATGGATGAATAGATGAATAGATGGATGAATAGATGGATGAATAGATGGATGAATAGATGAATAGATGAATAGATGGATGAATAGATGGATGAATAGATGAATAGATGGATGAATAGATGAATAGATGAATAGATGGATGAATAGATGGATGAATAGATGAATAGATGAATAGATGGATGAATAGATGAATAGATGAATAGATGGATGAATAGATGAATAGATGGATGAATAGATGAATAGATGAATAGATGGATGAATAGATGGATGAATAGATGAATAGATGAATAGATGGATGAATAGATGAATAGATGAAAAGATGGATGGATGAATAGATGGATGAATAGATGAATAGATGGATGAATAGATGGATGAATAGATGAATGAATAGATGAATAGATGAATAGATGGATGAATAGATGAATAGATGGATGAATAGATGGATGAATAGATGAATAGATGGATGAATAGATGAATAGATGAAAAGATGGATGGATGAATAGATGGATGAATAGATGAATAGATGAATGAATAGATGAATAGATGAATAGATGGATAGATGGATGAATAGATGAATAGATAGATGAATAGATGGATGGATGAATAGATGAATAGATGGGTGAATAGATGAATAGATGAAAAGATGGATGGATGAATAGATGGATGAATAGATGAATAGATGAATAGATGGATGGATGAATAGATGAATAGATGGATGAATAGATGAATAGATGGATGAATAGATGAATAGATGAATAGATGGATGAATAGATGAATAGATGAAAAGATGGATGAATAGATGGATGAATAGATGAATAGATGGATGGATGAATAGATGAATAGATGGATGAATAGATGAATAGATGGATGAATAGATGAATAGATGAAAAGATGGATGGATGAATAGATGGATGGATGAATAGATGGATGGATGAATAGATGGATGAATAGATGGATGGATGAATAGATGGATGAATAGATGGATGAATAGATGGATGAATAGATGGTTGAATAGATGAATGGATGAATAGATGAAAAGATGGATGGATGAATAGATGGATGAATAGATGGATGGATGAATAGATGGATGAATAGATGGATGGATGAATAGATGAAAAGATGGATGGATGAATAGATGGATGAATAGATGGATGGATGAATAGATGGATGAATAGATGGATGAATAGATGGATGGATGAATAGATGAATAGATGGATGGATGAATAGATGAATAGATGAATAGATGAAAAGATGGATGGATGAATAGATGGATGAATAGATGAATAGATGGATGAATAGATGAATAGATGAATAGATGGATGAATAGATGAATAGATGGATGGATGAATAGATGAATAGATGAATAGATGGATGAATAGATGGATGAATAGATGAATAGATGAATAGATGGATGGATGAATAGATGAATAGATGGATGAATAGATGAATAGATGGATGGATGGATGAATAGATGAATAGATGGATGGATGAATAGATGAATAGATGGATGGATGGATGAATAGATGAATAGATAGATGGATGGATGAATAGATGAATAGATGGATGGATGAATAGATGAATAGATGAATAGATGGATGGATGAATAGATGAATAGATGAATAGATGGATGGATGAATAGATGGATGGATGAATAGATGAATAGATGAATAGATGGATGAATAGATGGATGAATAGATGAATAGATGGATGAATAGATGAATAGATGAATAGATGAATAGATGAATAGATGGATGAATAGATGAATAGATGAATAGATGAATAGATGGATGGATGAATAGATGGATAGATGAATAGATGGATGGATGAATAGATGGATAGATGAATAGATGAATAGATGGATGGATGAATAGATGAATAGATGGATGGATGAATAGATGAATAGATGGATGGATGAATAGATGGATGAATAGATGGATAGATGAATAGATGAATAGATGAATAGATGGATAGATGGATAGATGAATAGATGGATGGATGAATAGATGGATGAATAGATGAATAGATGAATAGATGGATGAATAGATGGATGAATAGATGAATAGATGGATGAATAGATGGATGAATAGATGGATGAATAGATGAATAGATGGATGAATAGATGAATAGATGAATGAATAGATGGATGAATAGATGAATGGATGAATAGATGGATGAATAGATGAATAGATGGATGAATAGATGAATAGATGGATGGATGAATAGATGGATGAATAGATGAATAGATGGATGAATAGATGGATGAATAGATGAATAGATGAATAGATGGATGGATGAATAGATGAATAGATGGATGAATAGATGGATGAATAGATGAATAGATGCATAGATGAATAGATGGATGGATGAATAGATGGATGAATAGATGAATAGATGGATGAATAGATGAATAGATGAATAGATGGATGAATAGATGAATAGATGGATAGATGGATGAATAGATGGATGAATAGATGGATGAATAGATGAATAGATGGATGAATAGATGGATGAATAGATGAATAGATGAATAGATGAATAGATGGATGAATAGATGAATAGATGAATAGATGAATAGATCGATAGATGAATGGATGAATAGATGAATAGATGGATGAATAGATGGATAGATGAATAGATGGATAGATGAATAGATGAATAGATGGATGAATAGATGGATGAATAGATGGATGAATAGATGAATAGATGGATGAATAGATGGATGAATAGATGAATAGATGAATAGATGGATGAATAGATGGATAGATGAATAGATGGATGAATAGATGAATAGATGGATGAATAGATGGATGAATAGATGAATAGATGGATGAATAGATGGATGAATAGATGAATAGATGAATAGATGAATAGATGGATGAATAGATGGATGAATAGATGAATAGATGGATGAATAGATGAATAGATGGATGAATAGATGGATGAATAGATGAATAGATGGATAGATGGATGAATAGATGAATAGATGGATGAATAGATGAATAGATGGATGAATAGATGGATGAATAGATGAATAGATGGATAGATGGATAGATGAATAGATGAATAGATGAATAGATGGATGAATAGAATTTTTCATATTGGCCTGTTATAGCGCCACCAGGAGGCCGATATGTGCAAAACACATTTATTGATACTACTCCTACAGATTTTGTCCAAACATCACACAAATCGGTTCACAGTATCTCTATAGTCATGTGATCAACACGGATGTATCCGATTTCCCATATTCCATCCTGATTGGCTAAGGTTGGCTTACAAAGTTTGCAGGATTTCTCCGTTTTGAACAAAATGCCTCAAATCATGAACGCAGCTTGCGATTTCCGTGAAATTTCACACGCAAATTCCCACTGGGCCGAGGAAGAAATGCCACCCTTTTCACATTGGCCTGTTATAGCGCCACCAGCAGGTCTAATTTTGCAAACATATTTTTGGAACAAAATGCCTCAAATCATGAATGCAGTGTCCGATTGCAGTGAAAAGCCCTTGAACAAATGGCACCCTTTTCACATTGGCCTATTATAGCGCCACCAGGAGGCCACAATAACGTACCTGACCTGGCGGAGACCTGTGCTCCGAGGAGCACTTTTTCTAGTTTCCATCCTGGTTCTCTAAATACAATACTTATCATCCTGGTTCTCGAAATACAATACTGAATGAATAGATTGATGAATAGATGAATAGATGAATAGATAAATAGATAAATAGATGGATGAATAGATGAATAGATAAATAGATAAATAGATAAATAGATGGATGAATAGATGAATAGATGGATGGATAGATGAATAGATGGATGGATAAATAAATAAATAGATGGATGAATAGATGGATGGATAAATAAATAGATGGATGAATAGATGAATAGATGAATAGATGGATAAATAAATAGATGGATGAATAGATGGATGGATGGATGAATAGATGGATCAATAGATGGATGGATGGATGGATGAATAGATGAATAGATGGGTGAATAGATGAATAGATGAATAGATGGATGAATAGATGGATGAATAGATGGATGAATATATGAATAGATGGATGAATAGATGGAATAATAGATGGAATAATAGATGGATGAATAGATGGATGAATAGATGAATAGATGGATGAATAGATGGATATATGGATAGATGAATAGATGAATAGATGGATGAATAGATGAATAGATGAATGGATGAATATATGAATATATGGATGAATAGATGGATATATGGATAGATGAATAGATGAATAGATGGATAGATGGATAGATGAATAGATGGATAGATGGATGAATAGATGGATGAATAGATGGATGAATAGATGAATAGATGGATGAATAGATGGATGAATAGATGGATGAATAGATAGATGGATGAATAGATGGATGAATAGATGAATAGATGGATGAATAGATGGATGAATAGATGGATGAATAGATGGATGAATAGATGAATAGATGGATGAATAGATGGATGAATAGATGAATAGATGGATGAATAGATGGATGAATAGATGGATGAATAGATCACTGAGGATAAAAACACAATGAAGCTCGGAGTCTTATTTCCATCCTGGTTCTCTAAATACAATACTTATCATCCTGGTTCTCTAAATACAATACTTATCATCCTGGTTCTCTAAATACAATACTTATCATCTTGGTTCTCTAAATACAATACTTATCATCCTGGTTCTCTAAATACAATACTTATCATCCTGGTTCTCTAAATCATCCTGGTTCTCTAAATACAATACTTATCATCTTGGTTCTCTAAATACAATACTTATCATCCTGTTTCTCTAAATACAATACTTATCATCCTGGTTCTCTAAATACAATACTTATCAGGAAATGTAATAAAGAACCCATGTTCCAGTGGATCCAAAGTAGTTATTATAACCTCATGTTAATACTTTAAAATATATACATATAAAACCCACAGACACACTTTCACTTTCTTTTTTTTTTTTTTTTACAAAAGTCACTAAAATATCTGATAAGCTCCCCACATGTCACATCCTTCTACCAGAATGAAGGAGGACACCCATGGAGTTGGGAGTCAGTGTTGGTGAGGATCTCACACACACAGACATTATGCTCCAAATAACTCCACACTTTGCAAAACATAATGCTCAGTATTCTGGCTGCTTTCTGCACCGTTAATGTACAGTTTCTATCAAACTCCATTATTACCCAATAATTATGTAGACTACTTCTGTAAGTGCTCTGACGTAATATACGTCACAATTTAGCAAAACAGATCTACAAGCTAACAACGCGTCACGACTCGATCACCAGCCCCTCCCCTTTTCACTGGACACACAGACAAAGAGAAAGGAGTTGTTTCCTAAATCATGGCTCTGCCTAAATCCACATAGATGTACGTTAGGATTGGCTGTATAGGATCGCTTCATAAATGTGACTTTGACGTTGCCCTACGGCCGAATTTATGGAAAAAAATATGCTGTTTTTTAGGCTCCATTGATAAATGAGGGCCAGTGTGTTTTGGGGACATTAAGCAGAATGTGTGTGGCAGAAGGAGTGTTGTATGTGGGGACAGTGGCCCTCATTTATCAATCGTAAAAAAACGGCTTATATTTTTGCCTATATTTCGCCTTTACACCAAAGTCCAAGTGACATTTATCAAAGGATCCTATACAGCCAATCCTAGCGCACATTTGGTCGGAGCTTTGATAAATCTGACGGCTGAAACCGACCGTCATTTAAATATCACGTCCTTAAATATTCTCGAAACGCCCAGATTTTACGACATGAAGAAAATAAGAAAATAAGAGAGCGTTTCCCCCGCTCGCCTCGCTGCCTGTCAAGTCGCACACACACACACACACACACACACACACACACACACACACTCACACTCACACTCACACACACACGCACACACCTCTCTCTCTCTCTCTCTCACACACACACACACGCCCAACTGTGTCTTTCATGTAATCCGTAGCGGTAGAATCTTTGTCACGTAGGCTTGTAGCCTACATGGATGAGATATTATGATACCAATCACATCGCCATGAATGGAATACGTTTGTATATACATTTATTTAACCCATACCGAGCAGTGCGCGTTCGAGTTACACTAAAATAAAGCAGTCATGTAGGCTATTCCCCATGAGACTCGGGCGGGCTGCAGTGATCCCGTGCCGCCACGTTAATAAGAGATAGCCTGCGCTCGGCAAAGATTACTTTGGAGCGCCGGGTTAATATCCTTAACCCAGCCAGGTTGTAGCCTATATAACTCTCTATGACATAACTCCATACCATAGGACAAGCTACTGTTAAGTTTGTAGACCTCACTGTCCATGAAAAGATGGTCGGGAGTCCCGACTCCCGAAAATGCTCTCGCAAATGCGCCCGTATATTTTGAAAATAGCAGATCTTCAAGCTCACAACGCGTCCCGATGCGACTCTTGTGAGCTTGTAGATCTGTTACTTTCAATGCAGCCAGATCTGCATGACTGTTAAAGAAGTTTGTTTAAATTACTTTAGAAAATGATATATTTTCACAGGGATTATTTATTAGTGTAGATATACATTTAGGAGTGGATTATGTGTCCAGATGCCTGTCAGACGGTCCGAAAATACTGCTCTACATGTCTACAATGGAACAAACGGGTGCAGCCAAAGTCAACAACTGCCTACGACCTGGGATCTTAGGCGGCGGGATCTCGCCGCACACTCATTATTTGGTCTACACCGCGTTGATAAATGTGGGCCGGTGTGTTTTGGGGACATTAAGCAGAATGTGTGGCAGAAGGAGTGTTGTATGTGAGGACAGTGTGTTTTGGGGACATTAAGCAGAATGTGTGGCAGAAGGAGTGTTGTATGTGAGGACAGTGTGTTTTGGGGACATTAAGCAGAATGTGTAGCAGAAGGAGTGTTGTATGTGAGGACAGTGTGTTTTGGGGACATTAAGCAGAATGTGTAGCAGAAGGAGTGTTGTATGTGAGGACAGTGTGTTTTGGGGACATTAAGCAGAATGTGTAGCAGAAGGAGTGTTGTATGTGAGGACAGTGTGTTTTGGGGACATTAAGCAGAATGTGTAGCAGAAGGAGTGTTGTATGTGAGGACAGTGTGTTTTGGGGACATTAAACAGAATGTGTAGCAGAAGGAGTGTTGTATGTGAGGACAGTGTGTTTTGGGGACATTAAGCAGAATGTGTAGCAGAAGGAGTGTTGTATGTGAGGACAGTGTGTTTTGGGGACATTAAGCAGAATGTGTAGCAGAAGGAGTGTTGTATGTGAGGACAGTGTGTTTTGGGGACATTAAGCAGAATGTGTAGCAGAAGGAGTGTTGTATGTGAGGACAGTGTGTTTTGGGGACATTAAGCAGAATGTGTAGCAGAAGGAGTGTTGTATGTGAGGACAGTGTGTTTTGGGGACATTAAGCAGAATGTGTGGCAGAAGGAGTGTTGTATGTGAGGACAGTGTGTTTTGGGGACATTAAGCAGAATGTGTAGCAGAAGGAGTGTTGTATGTGAGGACAGTGTGTTTTGGGGACATTAAGCAGAATGTGTAGCAGAAGGAGTGTTGTATGTGAGGACAGTGTGTTTTGGGGACATTAAGCAGAATGTGTGTGGCAGAAGGAGTGTTGTATGTGGGGACAGTGGCCCTCATTTATCAATGGAGCGTAAAAAACTGCGTATTCTTTGATTTAAATTTGCCCGTAGGCCAACGTCCAAGTGACATTTATCAAAGGAACCTATACAGCCAATCCTAGCGTACATTTGGTCGGGGCTTTGATAAATCTGACGGCTGAAACCGAGCGTCATTTAAATAACACGTCCTTAAATATTCTCAAAACGCCCCGATTTTACGACATGAAGAACCAGAATACGACCAAAGCATGGAAAGCCAGTAAGAAAGGGTGGTAACACTTTCTATGAAGGTCTATAATGCTTTATAAGCTCATTTATAATGCATTACAACGCCCTTATAAGGCATTATAATGCTTGTTATAAATGTTTAAATCATGTATAAGGACTTATAACCACATTTATAACGTATTATAACTGCTGGTCATAATGCATTATTATGCTCAGTGGAACAGCACATTATTTTTACCCTAACTTACTCAGTTGTAAAGGCTCATAGAGAAGTGCTGTAATGTGTCATAACACATTATAACAAACATATTTATTAAATGTCTAATAACTCATGAATATGTGGCCACTTTACTTAAAGGTCTCAAAGTCATGTTATAGCACATTATTGATGTTTATAAGACATTATTCCATTTAATACACATTTGATTATAATGCATTATTACACATTACAGCACTTCTCTATGAGCCTTTACAACTGAGTAAGTTAGGGTAGTTATAATGTGCTATTCCACTGAGCATAATAATGCATTATGAACAGCAGTTATAATACGTTATAAACACGGTTATAAGTTGTTATACATGATTATAAACATTTATTAGTCCAAAACTCCCGAAAATGCTCTCACATAAGCGCTCGTATATTTTGAAAACAGCAGATCTACAAGCTCACAACACCTGGCGATGTGACGCGTTGTGAGCTTGTAGATCTTCTATTTTCAAATAGCCAATGCAGCCAGATCTGCAATCTTATCTGAATGATTGTTAAAGCAGTTTGTTTAAATGAGTTTATAAAATGTTATAATGTGTTTTATATGGGGGTTGAACAGTGCAGAAGGTGTGTCAGGTGGGGGGAGTGGTTTGTAAACAAGCATCAGCTGGTGTTAAGGACCAGGCTAAGAGCAGAGAAACCATCTGAATTCTCTGGAAGTTCTACTGAGGAGTTTTCAGGACAGCATCCAAGGAGGGAGGGGCTAATAGAGTATAAACACAGTGTATGACACAGACAGACAGACAGACAGACAGATACTCACATTTTTTAAGGAGATGAGGTTTAATCCAGTGTTCTCCTCCATGATTCACACTGTAGGAAGCAGAAAAATAATGCATCAATGTCTGACTGTCTAACACTACCTGACACTATTATTATTATATTATTATTATTATTATTATTATTATTATTATTATTATTATTATTAGGCAAGGTAGGGCAGGTGCCATACCTTGGCTCCAAAAAAACAAGGACGTATGACATAAGATGTCATGTGTAGACGGTGACAGTGTGAAGCAGGTCAGTCCCTGTACGTCTGTGGGAGTTGTTTTTTTTTGCAAGGTCAGGCATGTAGTGGGTAGTGGGATGCTTGTGTTTTCTGTTGATTGATTTGGCCAGCATTGGTAATGCAATACATGAGTTACAAGAATATGTAGTTGTTACCTGATAAGAAGTTGTGTAGAATTTGTTATTACATTTGTAATGTTTACATTACAATTGATTGGGATTCTATTTAAATATTTAACTATTACGAATTGGTACAGTAAAACATCTTGGTAATAAGCACATATGGACTTGAGGAGATGTGGTACTATGATCAATATATCAACCAATAACTCATACTAAATATCAACAACGTTTTAGAAACAGGAACTCCAACTCTGTGAACCCCTCTTTGCAGACGTTATTGTAATATTCAAAGTCCTGTTTATTATTGTAGGCCTATATAATAAGTATCATGAAGCATCAGGGCATTAATTCACACGTTGTGATGCATTGTGAGCTTGGAGATCCATTGTTAGCTTTTAGGAATTTAGCCCCATTTCAAACCTCTCCCTCAGCAGCGATTGGCGCTATTGTCAGCTGTTCAGACACCTAACTTTGTTTGGACAAAACTCCTAACTCCACTTGTGCTGGATTTGGGTAAAGTGGTGATCATATATGACACATGCAAGTATCTGATAATATATATAGTCACTATACCAACTTTGATGAGGCAGTATTGCTTTTTTTAAATATAATGATTTATTCATTTCCTGAAAAAATTGTGTTGTGGAGTTAGTTGGTTGCTGCTGGACAGCAGAGATATATTATATTAATTATTGTAATCAAATGTTATATTATAATGTGATATATTATAATAATATGTATTATAATGTATATGATATATTATAATATAATACATTTCGTATTAATGATGTAATCTATTATATAAATAATGTTATATGTTGTTTTATTGTATAACGTGATAAAGAATGTTTTCTGTGGGATGTTGTGTGCTGGTGGTATGAAGAAGTTATCCCATGCGCCCGCCATGTCTTAAGGCGCAGTGTGAGTGTCCAGGGGCCGTATTTGAAAGTCCTTTGTAAGTTTGCCTGTGACGGTGTGGGCTGGAAGATTTGTGTACATAAACGAAAATACGGGGGCACAGACAGACAGACAGACAGACAGACAGACAGACAGACAGACAGACACATCTACAAGCTCACAGTGTGCTTGAAGATCTGCTATTTTCAAAAAGATCTTGAAAATAAATAGATATCTATATCTATAGATAGATAGATAGATAGATATTAAATATTATTTCGCTATTTCTTTTTGAAAATAGCAGATCTACGAGCTCACTGAGCTTGTAGATTGGCTATTTTCACCATATATATTTATTAATTCAGATGGGGGTCTGCGAAGAAATACAATAATTTGGCATGCACATGTTTGAGGACTGTTTAAACAATAACATCAACAAAGTAACTACACTTTAAAAGCCCAAAAACCCGCAACACGCAACAACCAATATTTACAGGCAACTTTACAGGAAAAACAAGCCCAAAGTCGCTTATAATAAGCCGACATGGCACCCCACAGATCAGTTGCGCACTACAGCGTTTTCAATCAGTGTTGCATCACCATCTAAAGGCAAAATAAAAAGTGAGAACGCAACGGCACTTTAACGTTTTCACTAGAGAGAACGTTGTCATCTAAACGTGTACACACGTGTAAATGAAAGTCCTTTAAGTTTAACTGTGTGTGTTGTGTCTGTGTCTGTGCTTGAAATGGGGCTCTCTCTCTCTCTCTGTCTCTGACGTTGAATTGTGGGCGTGCACTTCCGAAAGGTCTTACAGGGGGGCGGGGCTAAAGCCGAATTCCTCAAAGCTGTGTATAGAGACTGGGAGACTTTGTCAACCGTCTAATTTTTTTTAAAATCATGAATAGTAGCCTAATCAGAATCAGAATCAGAATCAGTTTTATTGTCACATCACAGGTTTACAAGGTAAAAAAGTGGGTGAAATTCTTTTTTGTACATCGTTCCCATCGCAACGTTAGTTTCCATAGAAAGAAGAGGGGGGGGGGGGGAGAAGAAGAGGGTGGGGGGCAGGTGGGAAGGAGATCAAAACAAGAGAGCAACAGAAGGCCAGACAAGTTATCTACATATTTACAAATTACCTGAGATAATAAAAAAACTAAAAAAACTAAACTAAGGTGCCTGAGCATAGCAGCAATGTATTGTATACTGTGCATGTTATACTTATACTGTGCATGATAGACAATGGACGTTAAGGTGCTTAGAGGAAAAGGAGCACAATAAAAAAAGACCAAAAAAAAAAGTCAGTGCGTTATACATGGGATTAAGGTGCAAAAGGTCAGTGCGTGTCCACCTAGAGTGGACTGACCCTAGTATAATCCGCAAGTAGCTCCATGAGGGAGTGCAACAAAAAGTCATGAAGATGCAGGTGTAAGACCATTGTGTTTGTATTGTGTTATAGGTATAATGCATAGTTTTCTATGCATTTCGGGGGTCTTGGGGGTTTGACCCCCAAATTTGTTTCGGCCGCACGCCTTTGCCGCGCGCCCAGGATAGGTGTCCCTTACTTCAATCTCTGGGAGTTGGCAACCCTAACCTTGCCGTACCTTAGCTTTTGCTGAACTGACGTCACTGTGTACACTACAGTGTTTCTCCTTCCATTATCTTGACCAGGCAGCCCGCCCGGACAAACTCAATACTCAATATATTTCTACCTGGATGTAAAATAGTGCAGTTCTGTTCCCTTTGCTATCACACACACACACACACACACACACACACACACACACACACACACACACACACACACACACACACACACAGTATTAATGAGACAGTTCAACCCCCCACAAGAAAAGATAAATAACTAGAAAAAGTGCTCACAGCACAGGTCTCCGCCAGGTCAGGTAGGTTATTATGGCCTCCTGGTGGCGCTATAATAGGCCAATGTGAAAAGGGTGCCATTTATTCTTGGGCCTTTCACGGCAATCGGACCTTGCATTCATGATTTGAGGCATTTTGTTCCAAAAATGTGTTTTGCTAAATTAGACCTGTTGGTGGCGCTATAACAGGCCAATGTGAAAAGGGTGGCATTTCTTCCTCGGCCTAGTGTGAAATTGCACGGAAAGCGGAAGCTGCGTTCATGATTTGAGGCATTTTGTTCAAAACGAACCAATCCTGCAAACTTTGGAAGCCAACCTTAGCCAATGAGGATGGAATATGGACAATCGGACAGATCCGTGTTGATCACATGACTATAGAGATACTTTGTACCAATTTGCATGACATTTGGATAAAATCTGTAGGAGTAAAAGGGTTTTGCACAAATCGGCCTCCTGGTGGCACTATAACAGGCCCATGTGAAAAGTTCTGAATTGGCATCCAGGGAGTGTGTGTGCACAGTTTCGGAGCGACCGGGCCAACGGTGCCTGAGATTAGCTGTTCACAGACAGATGGACAAACGGACACACAAACAAACGGACGGACAGGGGGTAAAACATACTCTCTCGCCATGCCTTTCGGCCTGGCGGAGACAATAATACAAGTAATTTCATTACAAGCTCACAACACAATGCGTTGTGAGCTTGTAGATCGGCTGTTTTCGACAGAGAGATTTGGGGCCCTATCATCCATCCTGAGCTATCCCTTGGCACTACCCGCTACCCGTTAATTACGCACAAGGCAGCTGGTGCTGTACCCAACAGTATCTTACGGCCACGCCGTAAACATTATGCCCACTCTGTTATTTGCGCCTGGAGGTTTGGCCATGGGCGTGTTGTTGTGTTATCCCATGTGTGTGGGCACACACAGATGGGATAACACAACAACACGCATAGCAGATTCTTAAACCACCCGCTATGCCGAATCCGTTTGGTAGAGCGTGACTGAAAAGGACGTCATCCCCGGGACCCGGCGGGACACGCTCGAATATAACAGAAATAGAGGGACGCTCGAGTGGAACGGAGGTCCGGCGGAGCGAGGTAGGAGGAGGGGATTGATTATCAACTGGCGTCAGTGTGAAACAGGTCAGTCCCTGCATGTCTGTGGGAGGCGTTTTTTCCGTGGTCAGGCATGTAGTGGATAGTAGGATGTGTGACAGGGATTCCGTTAGCCGGTATTTACCGGCCATTGACCGGTAAATGTTTTAATTGGCCGGTAATTATAAACACCACCGGCCACCGTGGCCGGTTGGGAAAATGGTGTTATTAGGCTATTTTATCATTTAAGCCTATTATTAATACTAGCCCATACCCGGTCGACCCAAGACGGACACCAAGACGGACAGACAGAGGTTACTCCAATTATATAGTAGGATTATTATTTGGATAAAGTAGTTGGCTACAAACAACCATTAAAATCATAATAATTTTAGGTGCGGTTGGCGAAAGGGCCTACTCTGTGAGGAGTTAGCATGTTCTTCCTGTGTCTCCTAGGGTAGTTAATACCCTCACAAAAACATGTAGTAATCCTGGTCGCTATACCGCCTCCCCCATGACAGCCGGGGCGCCTGATGGAGGGGAAGGGAACTGGTTAGAATAACGTGTTCCTTCCACGCGCTACGTCCAACCAGGGAAACTCTCCCCTGTCAGGTGACAAGAAGGTCAGTTGGCTCTCATGTAGTGAAGGAAGCATGAGCTCGGCCCTGGCCTCCCTGGCTGTGGGGGACTGGTGTAGCGCTGGTGTAGGGGTGGTGTAGCGCCCAAGATCACTTAGGAAATTGGCACCGGGTGAAAAAAATGGGTTACAAAAATCGCGGGATAAAAATGTATTAAAATCATAATAATTTAAAGTTTTTATCATGATCTGACTGTGGTTTAATTCCCGACAGCCTGCTCTGCTGCTGCTGCGCACTGCAGTAGTAGATTCGCCGGATTTTCACCGGGGCGACTGTGTTTTGGGGCGAGCGGGTGGTATTCGTTGCGCAGCAGTTCACTCATGCCCACTTTATTCATTTCATTTTTGGCAAGCGACATCTCTGCATGATTTAGTAGATCATATCATTTAGTTATCTATAAAAACAGGAACAGATTGCATCTGTGATAAAGTGGAAAGAAGCGCAGCTCTAAAGTAACAAGGTGTAATGATCAGTTGGGTGCATGTACAGTATGCAGTGCAAACGCGCATGTGATTTTAATTGTAATATATGTCCGGTAAATGTATTCTTTGGCCGGTAAAATATAATCCTGCCGGCCATGGTGGCCGGCCCAAAAAATGCCTAGCGGAAACCCTGATGTGTGATGCTTGTGTTTTCTGCCAATTAGTTGATTGATTTGGCCAGCATTGGTAATGCAAGACATGAGTTACAAGAATATGTAGTTATTACCTGATAAGAAGTTGTTTAGAATTTGTTATTACATTTGTAATGTTTACATTACAATTGATTGGGATTCTGTAATATTTCAATATTTAATTATTAAGAATTGGTACAGTAAAACATCTTGGTAATAATCACAGATGGACTTGAGGAGGTGTGGTACAAGAATCAATATATCAACCAATAACTCATACTAAATATCAACAACATTTTAGAAACAGGGACAAACCGCAACCACTAGTCTTTACAGTTAGACTCTAAATCAGACTCTAAATCAGTCTAACTCCACCTAAAGAAAGGCATGCAATTTCAGTGACATTTTGCACGCATATTCCCACTGGGCAGAAGAAGAAATGCCACTCTTTTCACATTAGCCTGTGCCACCAGCAGGTCTAATTTAGCAATACACATTTTTGGAACAAAATGCCTCAAATCATGAATGAAGTGTCCGATTGCCATGAAAGGCCTAAGAAGAAATGCCACCCTCTTCACATTGGCCTATTATAGCGCCACCAGGAGGCCACAATAACCTACCTGACCTGGCGGAGACCTGTGCTCCGAGAGGCACCTTTTCTAGTTATTATTAATATTATTACTAGTGGTGTTGGTGGTTGTAGAAAATAGCAGATCTACAAGCTATCAACAAATAACTCATGCCAAATATCAACAACGTTTTAGAAACGGGGACAAAGCCCAACCACCAGTCTTTACAAGTACCTTCACAGAAAAACAAGGGCAATGTCGCTTATAATTAGAGGACATGATCAACACTGAGCGTGGCAAGAGCTCTATAACAAAGAAATCTGTCATTTACTCCTAAATGTATTGAAATATGCTGTATTGCAGCGCAGCGCGTAAAAAAAGTGACGCTTCACCGGAGCGTTTCAATGTTGTAGCGCTCCTTTAACAGCCGCTGCTTCTAAATTTAAAAAATGTTCACGTCGTTAGGTGCCCCCCCAAGGTTGGTGCCCTGTGCAGCACCTACTGTAACCTGCTGTTAGGGACTGTTCGTTATTTAGTTACCAGGGGGGGTGGTCCAGATGTAATTTCTTTCTCTTTTTTTTCTTGCTCCCCCCCCCCCCCCCCCCCCGACCTCCAATGAATGCTGATGTACCCCAGGTCCAGAAATGGGTTAAAATACACTGAATCACCCTTTACAATAAATAGATAAATAGCAAAGTAAAATGGATTAAATCATCCTTCCGTATGAATAAATGAATAGCTGATAAAAAGTCATCAAGTGACAATTCATTCATTCAGTCATATTCCCTCACTACCATAAAAGATGCACAGAAACCCCCTCAGATCAGTTCATCCAGCCATTTCATTATAGCAGCTTGATTGACATTAAGCTGTGGCCCAATTAGATGAGAGACAACGCCCTGTCTGAACAAGGGCCTGTTGCCTGTGTGTGCAGACACAGCAGGTGGAACGAATTCCAGCTAATCAGAGTGAGATCAGAGAGGAGCCACTGAAGCAAACTTTTGCTTGGGAACCCTGTCCTTGTCTCTTGCACCAGAAAAATATTAAGTTTAAGAACATATAGAATAATATCAGTTGTGTACATCAAAGCACAACATTAATGACTTTAGCCTGTTGTGAGAAGCAACATTGAGTCATCTAGACAGCCCTGATGTGCTGGTGCTGATTTCATTTGCAAACCTTGGTGAGTGACAAACAGTGTTTGGATGCATTAGCTGCTAGGTAATCTCTCAAGAACAGATTCCTGCACTGCGTTGGAATCTGTCGGGGAGGTTCGTCGTAACAAGTGCGCATGGGCGTGCCTTCAGATCAGGAAGCGGGCCGCGCTTTACCCAATCAAATGTAGTGGGCGGGATTCACGTGTCCGTCGGTCGTTCCCCCCTTGAAACAAACCGAAACTAATTTAACAATAGCGTCCGCGGAGCAGACAAAACCACGGAAAGATATTCACATTTTAACTTACTCTTTTATCATAGAAACAAGTGGGCTTATAACCAAAACGATCCATGTTCTCTGGGAGAAGTGGTGTTAGTGTTCCGTGTAGAAATATTGTTAGTGGGAATGAAAACATAGTCGCACCAACCGGAAGTGATGCGCTGAAGGCTACAGAAACACCGGTTTCCTTTGCGCTCTGGCGTTACGTTTTCTTCCGCCCAGAGCCAACAGACATAGAACAAACAGCAGAGGGCGCTGTTTTTCACTTTCAGTTGGCGATGGGTTCCCAGATTGGCTGCTAGGTGGCTAACATGTTAAAGGAGAATTCCGGACATTTTAAGTGTTATCTTTGATGTGTCGTTACTCACCTACCGACGTAAACAGTGGCATTGTTTATTTCCAGATATTCCCCTGTCGTCATATTTTCAACCTCCTCCGTTGTCATAATGGGAGCGCGTGTCATAGGGAAATTCGTCTATTATAACCGATGCAAAGTTATTTTTTTCTCTACTACTACTCATTGTGGAGTCTGATGATAGTCAAACATGCAGTGAAAGTTCCTGAGAGGCTACCGCTAATGACGAACGAGCTAACGCTAGTTGCTTGTTTCTCTCCCAGAACCTGGCAACTTGGTGTTGCCATGTTGAGAAACAAGCAACTAGCGTTAGCTCGTTCGTCATTAGCGGTAGCCTCTCAGGAACTTTCACTGCATGTTTGACTATCATCAGACTCCACAATGAGTAGTAGTAGAGAAAAAAATAACTTTGCATCGGTTATAATAGACGAATTTCCCTATGACACGCGCTCCCATTATGACAACGGAGGAGGTTGAAAATATGACGACAGGGGAATATCTGGAAATAAACAATGCCACTGTTTACGTCGGTAGGTGAGTAACGACACATCAAAGATAACACTTAAAATGTCCGGAATTCTCCTTTAAGAGTGAAGTCCCAGCACTGCTGGTGACTAGGCTGTTTGTTCAATGAACAGTCATTTAAAGTTTATTTTGTGTTCAGCTAAAAAAAACGTTTTGCACCAAGTGTATTATAATTTAATTTAATCAAAAGAATGTGTTCTCAATGTCACTAATTTTTTATTTATAGTGTGTCACTCACGTGGTATTTTGCTGGACCCTGCTGTTACTAATTTGAGTGTAAGGGACACACCACCATCGGTGAGAGGAAGATTGATTTTATTTTGTTTTGTTTGAACTATTGTTGAATTGTAATTATATGAATGTGAATTTGAAAGGTTTCATGTATTTATTTCCAATAAGTATTTTGAAGTGAAACCTTATGCAGTATTGTGTTTATGGTACATTAACACAGAGATGCCTCTGGCCTTGCTTTATGCAGGTCAGGTTTTTTGTTTGGATACATTTGTTCTGATTCAGCCCGACTCTGGTTGACCAAGGATGGCGAGCTAACCTAACCCACACTACAGACCTTGACTCACAGACCACATTAGAGTCACCATACTACCCGTTAAAAGGTTTAATTTTCAAAAGAAAAGAACCCAGAACGTGATAGATATCTCCTTGGACAGACCCAGAGCCGTAGCCCTTCCCCAGTGTGGTAGGAAATTGTCACACACACACACACACACACACACACACACACACTGCCCTGCAAGGAGCAGTGCAGTATTGGACGGTGATACACACATACAGAACCACACACACACACTCTTCTGCCCTGCCAGTAGTGCAGAACTGTACATTGACACAAGCATATTCACCACACCCTCTTCCCTGTGAGGAACATTGCAGGACTGGACAATTAGCTCCAACAAACACACACACACACACACACACACACACACACACACACACACACACACACACACACACACACACACACACACACACACACACACACACACACACACAACTCTCTGCCCTGCAAGGAGCAGTGTAGGTCTTGACAGTGGACACACACACACACACACACACACACACACACACACACACACACACACACACACACACACACACACACACACACACACACACACACATACACTACACTACACTACACTACACTAAGGGTCAGACACCCTGTGTCTTGGGACTATTCTATAGCCACTTAGTGGTGTATGGGTCATTGTCAGTTAATGTGTTTTTGTTTTATTGTCCTGGGTTATTGTAAATGTGAAGTGTGATATTTTTGGTCCTGATTGTTTATTTGATTGTGAAATATTGGAACCTGAACTGGTTTAATACTGCAAATAAGTTGCATACAGTTATTGTTAGTCAGCGTAGTTGGGTGCACCCTAAAGATTTAGAGGTCCATTGATACCAAGGTATACCTACCTCATTTATTGCCTATTGTCCTATGTTTGTGCGCATTGTTTTATGTTTGTCTTTTATTACCCATTTCATTCAATATATAAAATTGAGCCGGCCAACTCAAAGTGATTTGCATCTGGTCTCATCATTTACCCCTCTGAATCCAGTAGACAAACCTAACTAGTCCAACTTTTAATCCTCCATTGTAATTAGGTAACTTGTCTTACACTACCTTTTCGACACAGGTGTTACACTGATCATTTCTGACGTTTATTATAGGCGAATTTAGCGCCCTATTTCACGTCGGGGTCCATTTCGTTCCATATGTGTCCTCTTACTTGAGGTTACAAAAACAGCCTAAACGAAAGAAAGATTCATCTGCAACACAGTTTTATACAACAGCCTATGTACTGGGGGTCCCTGCTTGATCTCTCTCTCAGCTAAGGGGTCCTTGACCTGAAAAATGTTGAAGACCCTGGACCTAGACTGTGTTATTAAATATTATATGAATTTAATCCAGTATGCTATTTTTTTTTTAATTATGTTTTAAAAACATTGTTGTGGCCTGGCAGAAAGGGGGGGGGGGGTAATGAGAATAAAAGTAATACAAGTATTACTATTCACAAATGGAGTGTGTGTGTGTGTGTGTGTGTGTGTGTGTGTGTGTGTGTGTGTGTGTGTGTGTGTGTGTGTGTGTGTGTGTGTGTGTGTGTGTGACCTAGACTGTGTTATTAAATATTATATGAATTTAATCCAGTATGCAATTTTTTTTATTTATTATGTTTTAAAAACATAGCAGACCTACAAGCTCACAATGCGTTGCATCCACGACGCGTTGTCAGCTTGTAGGTCTGCTATTTTAGGTGCGCGACACCGTCGTGCTGCAAAGTATAAAGCAAGCTCTATAGCCCCTCTTCTCTCAGCAGCAGAGACTAAGCTGGCCTTACACTACGAGATAATCGGGATAAAAAACAACCCTCCCGGGTATCGGTGGGGGGGGGGGGGGGGCGTGCCCTACCCCAGCCTATATCGGGGGCGAATCTTCTCGGGCATAAATATCGTCTAGTTTGAGGGTTCAAAGATCCAATCTAAACCCTCCCGAGTTGCTCACAGGACGGTCGGGGCCGCTCCGACCATTTTCAAACATGTTTGATATTGATGGAACACCTGCTGCGGGGGTCGGACCGAGAGAAATGCGGCCGCTGTTCCAACACCGAAATGACACACACGCGCACGCACGCATGCACGCGCGTGCGCAGACACACACGCACGCACGCACACACACACACACACACACACACACACACACACACACACACACACACACACACAGACAGACAGACAGACAGACAGACGTTGTTTATGTAGGATGGACGATCAGGTGCACCTGTGGTGGATCCATTTTTTATATTATAATTAATTATTTTAATAATGATTTTTATTTTTTATTTTTTACAATATTGGACTGACAGTCCTACATATAGGCTATTATAGGTATAATGTCCATAGAGAGTCTATCCCCACCTGAAAGATGCTTATTAAACTTTTATATAACTTGCCTGGTACCATTCCATGCTTCATCTTGTGGTGCCAAAATTATATTCCTTGGCTTGCAAGCAAAACGTGCAGGTAAGATAAACACATAGTTTGCTGTCCATATTCATCTTTAAAAGCCCTGTTTTCAGCACTGTCACACACATATCCTCTTTATACTTTTGGATAGTGTGTCATTTCTCTTCTAGCAGATTAATGTTTTGCGATCTCAAGCAGTCTGTCTCTCTCCACAAGTAGTAGAGCGCGATCCAGTAATGAGTCTAACGACCAATTTATGCTTCGACGTTCAGCGGTTTTGCGCCCCGAATATATTCAATCTGTGCCGCGGTGTGAGCAAAGCGATCCTATGATGAATCATGCTTAATGTGCCGTTGTGGCCTGGCAGAAAGGGGGGGGGGGTTAATGAGAATAAAAGTAATAAAAGTATTACTATTCACAAATGGAGTGTGTGTGTGTGTGTGTGTGTGTGTGTGTGTGTGTGTGTGTGTGTGTGTGTGTGTGCGCGCCGGTGGAATTGTGGGCGTTCACTCCATCTCTTACTTATAGGGGGGCTTGGCTAAAGGAAATTCCTTCATTTCAGTTTATAGAGACTGGAGACTGACGTCACCAGTATAAAAACATACTTCAGTATGTTTTTCCTGAAATGGAGACGGAGCAGTTTGGACAGTGGCTGAAGTCACGCTATGCGGCTATGGAGCAGTTTGGACAGTGGCTGAAGTCACGCTATGCGGCTATGGTGCAGCAGCCCGGCAGCTCTTCTAACCAGACACACAAGCTCGTTGCTAGGCAACCCCCACTACAGGATGTTGACAATGTTTCACTTCCGGGTCGAGATAACATTATCGACTCACAGTTGAAAACAGCTGGCTTGCATGCTAAATGTGATCATTTGCCTCAAGATGTTTATGATTACACACTGGCTGTAGGAGCTAGCTGGGAGGATGCTATTCCAGAGCTGGAGGATCTGAGTTTGGCAGATAAACTTTATTTTAGCCTGTTTATCCAATCCAATATGGCAGCATGTTTTCCAATATGGCTGCCGATAAATTGTAGAAATGTACATCTGCTTATAGTTAATCCACATGAGCTTGTAGCACATGTATTTGTATGAATTACCATACACATAATCCATTCATGGTTAATATGCTGTGTCTGGGGGAGGACCCCTATATTATATTTGTTATTAGTGTCCTCTGAAACAATGTGGTTTACAGTTAGTGAGAACTTACTTCACTTGTCCCTTAAGCTTGTATACTATTTATTTATTGTGTGTAAAGCACTTTGCATCTAAGTTTTTTAAAGTGCTTTATGAATAAAGTATTTTTAAACTCAAGCTGATGGTGTGGTGGACACTAGATGGAGGTATCTCACCTCAGAATAGACTGGGTGGGTTTTAATGGGAGGATATTAGGAAGTGCCTGTGTGCCTTCTTGAAATGTTCAAACACTGGTGAGACATTCGATTTAAACACACTGTCATTCAATATGTGTTTGCATCTTCAGTTTTAAAATATGTAAACGTCATCATCACAATAGTAGGCTACAGTAGTTATACAAATTAAAATATTTAGAAAATAGCAGATCTACAAGCAGATTTCACAATGTAAAACATGCTGTCTCCATGTACCAGCTACTACTACCAACTTTGTGTTTTCTCGAAATATGACAGTAAAATTGGACATTGTCCCTGATATTTCTGGTAGGGCTTTACCACAAAACATGCACTTTGCAGCACATGCTTCTTATTTGCAACAGTCTTGCAAATAAAGTGTTCCACAAAGTCAAACCACACAATAGCTGAATTTGCCGACATCTTCTTGAATGTACACAATTAACCTGTTTGGTGTCAGTTTCCGACCAAAACCTTTCAAATGATTGGCTCGTCTTCAAATTAAAACAATACACTCATCCAATGGTGTATAGTAACTAAGTACATTTACTCAAGTACTGTACTACATACAATTTTGAGGTATTTTTACTTTACTGGAGTATTTCCAATTTTCAATACTTTTACTCCACTACATCTCTCAAATATTGTACTTTTACTCGGCTACAATTGTTTGAAAACTTTAGTTATTTTGGAGATATAAATTATTACATTATACATAATTACATTAACCTCTTTAGCCCTATTTTATACATAGGCTATTTGAAAATACAAGCTCACCATTGTGAGTATTTGCCTCATGAATACAGGTTGATGCTTTTATATTCATGGTGGAAACGTTTGTGGATGTAGGCCTACTTAATTCTTTATTGCATGAAATAAATAGGACGCGCTTAAGATGAAAAGCAGAAAGAGGTAAGTCTCCCAGTGCGTAATAACGCACAATGTGGTACAACATAATAGATCATTTAAGTGATTTGCACATTTAAATGTAGGTTATATCTCCAGACAAGCCGACGACAGTATCGGTCAGGATCTAATGTTAATTAATGTTTTTAGTTTTGCTGCTTGGACTGAGATATTTACTGCAGTGAGTGACACATTATAATTTGCGCAACTGAAAGCAGTCTCTAATCATCTTTAGAGAACCTTGTTTATTAAAACAACCACAGGCTACAACACAGTGAATAAATACTGCAAAAACATGTTGTCTTTAAAAAGTGGACATGCATTAATTAATAAAGTCATGATTTCTGTGCAGCAATTTAAATGAAGCCTGGATAAGTTGGGATTCGATCCAGGGACTTTCTGACTGATAGGTAGAAACTGTTCTTACTGAGCTACAGCAACCACAGAATTGAAACTGAGAGAAAGATGCCCATGCACAGCTGTTTTTTTTTTGTTTGTTTATAAAGCCTCTACAATATTCATTGGCTCATGGAGGCTTCACTTTTTTCACGTACAAACTTCCCATCTTAAGATCCCATCGTTTAGCTGAGGACCCAAGAACAAGAGCTGCACCAGACACTCTAAATTAATCTAACATTCCTGACCGTTGTTGGACGATCTTATGACTTTATGATTGTTTTAAAACCACTGTTTTGAAAGCAATGTAAGTGATGATGTAATCTTGTATATTTTTTTGAATAAAGTCATTCAGGTATTACTTGAATGACTTTATAAAAAAAAGAGTTGTCTGATTATTTTAAGTAGCCTACTTATGTGTGGGTGAGTCTATGTAAAGGGCTTTTATATAAAACTAAAAGGAAAATAATTAATTGAAACAAATAAAAACAACTAATTAACAATGCAACTAAATAATAAGATATGATTACATTCCATCACATAATATTGCAGTATTTCAACTAGCACTGAGCTGAGCGGCTATGTGCACATGCATGCATGCGTGTGCATGTGCTCGTTCACATGACGTCATCCTTTTATGCCCATATATGGAGTTCCCTGATGTCATCAGTATATGCCCACATATGGGCATGCCCGTTTTTTGCCCATATATGGAGCTGATTGATTTGTTTGTGCATGATGCCATGACGACACATTGAGGTTGGACAACACACTCCATATTTGAATGTAGCTGCATTGGGAACTCTTTATATGGTTATGGTTGAGTCATGGTGACATGAGCGTGACGTCAGAGGTTTGTGCCGATTACTAAAACATCCCACACAAAGTACGCATTTAACTGTTTTTCATATATTCTACTGTATATTATAATTGCCTATAGGGTGGGTGGACGGTCACAAACGTAACATCCAGACCTGCGAGGCGCACAGTTGCTCCGATCCACACCAAACTTTAGCCACACCCTCACAAAACACATGCAGTAATCCTGGTCTCTATACTGCCTCCCCCTGGTCAGCCGGGGCGCCTGATTGAGGGGAAGGGAACTGGTTGGAATAACGTGTTCCTTCTACGTGCTACGTCCAACCGGGGAAACTCCCCCCTGGCAGGTGATAAGAAGCGGCCTGATCACTCCTCATGCATTGAAGGAAGCATGAGCTCA
>NC_137618.1:0-195000 GCF_963280865.1 Gymnoscopelus braueri | reverse complement strand
AGTGATTGATTGATTGATTGATCTAACGTTGAGTGTTAAAAATGTTAAATATACATAGTATTAAAAAAACTGGGGATGGGAACAAAACATCCAAAGTCTAGTGTAATCAGAGATGTTCAAGTTTTAAATTCATCTCAGTATGCCTGTACATACTGTAGTCACTATACCCAATCATCAAACCTGTTCACACTCCTCAAATGAATAAAATGCATACTAAAACAAAACTTATCAAACTAATTATGGTAAATTAATCTGACCTAAGTTTCTCCAGTTTACAATGTGGACTCTTCAGTGCAGCACACAGTCGCTCCAGATCTGAATCGTCCAAGGCGTTGTCACTGAGATCTAGTTCTCTCAAATGGGAAGGATTAGAGCTGAGAGCTGAAGCCACAACGTCAATGTGTGTCTTCTCGAGTCCACAGCCAACAAGTCTGTACAAAAAAAAGTAATGCAAAATCAGAGATTATGACAATTAATTAGACCATGTTCACTGTCAAGGAAGATAACTAAGAGGCATTTTATCTAGTTATCCATTCATTAACATAAAGTAAGAACAGGCAACCAGAGAACAGAGTGAAACTTGCATGATGTATTAAGTAACTCTGTGTGTGTGTGTGTGTGTGTGTGTGTGTGTGTGTGTGTGTGTGTGTGTGCGAGCGAGCGAGTAAACCTAAGTAATGTCCATGTTCATTGTTAAAAGTCCATTCTCTCTACACCCCTTTACTAATGGTATGATCCAGTTCTCATTGGTGGTATGGTCTGTTACGTTACGATGATGTGTGTGTGTGTGTGTGTGTGTGTGTGTGTGTGTGTGTGTGTGTGTGTGTGTGTGTGTGTGTGTGTGTGTGTGTGTGTGTGTGTGTGTGTGTGTGTGCATATCAATGTAGTACCAGAATAAATACAGTTCAATATTAGTACTACTAGTAATACTGACTATAATTTGTACAGCCACATCTCTTGTTGTTGACTTACTAGCAGTGGCGTAATTTGCATAGGGTTGCTGGGTTATGAGAACCCATACACGGTACTTCCACGCAAGGGGGCCCCCCAGGAGGGGATTTATTAATTAATTTAAGTTTTTTGTTTTTGTTTTTATAAACATAAAAATAGACGCCCATATCACAGTAAAGGCATCTGCTATTATATTTATTTTTGTAATTTCCAATATATTATGTAGCCTATAGTTTTATATCCCCATAATATTATTCATATTGTTTCCGCAATACTCATTGACGACAAGATTCCGGTGGTAATCAGAACACTCGCCCCAAAACACACTCGCCCCTATTCGTTTCGCGGACAGACCGGCACATTAGACCCAGGGCGAGCATGTTTTGGGAAAAGCGTTCTTGTATTCCATTCCAGCCACCATGCTGTACCTGGAAGAGATTTCATTCAGCGCTTGTTTACGAGTCGATTTTGGGGAAACAAAATAATTAGGAGCTCAAAATGAGAGGATACAAGAGATATCTGTGCAACAGCTGCAAAGTGTGCATATTTAAGCAAGTATCTTAAAACAGTGAAACCTACCGAGGAAAAAGACAGAAAGTGATTCTGCGACTCCAGCTCAAAGTAAACTAGCGAGCACGGGAGTTCTCATCAAATCCAAAGATTCATTGTGAATAATTATAAACAAACAACCTCTTGTTGCTCCCAAGTTGGGGGTCAGTTTGACCAAAACCAAAGGTGAGGAGAATATGTTGGGCCGTCTGAGATCAAAGGATTTAGCTGTAGCAGCATCAGTCATTCTTAATGATAGGACCACTGGACCAGGCACTACAACCAGGTAGGGTCCAAGTGTTTCCAATTGGTCTGCACCTAACCCTATCCATCAGATCCAAAGTAGACTTACTAGGTCATTTGTTTGCGAACAAAATACCTTGTATTATGCAAGTACATAATGAAGTTGACCAAAGTCTCTCCGCTGCATTTAAAATATATTTTCGTTATTATATTAAGCCTTTAAATGTCTTCATGGCCTTATATAGATCAAAATGATAATGTGAACTGTTGTGGCTGTTTTCTGAGTGTTTCTTTAATTTTAGACTAGTATAGGCTATCTTAGTCGGTTACTGTAAATGTTGTTTAAACCAGTGAAATTGCTGCATATGATGCATCCATATCAAGGGCCCTTATGATACAAAAACCCACTGCAAATAAAGTCGGTCTACGCCACTGCTTACTAGGAAACCATGAGAGATGTGAATCAGTTGTTGTGTGTGATATAGCATTTGTGTAGAGTTGATATTGGTTACCACCATATGTACATGTTTTCACCTAATTACATGGTGGTTCTCAAACCTTGTAATTTGAAGAACCACTATAACTCAGAGTGTACACATGGAACCAAATGAACCCTTAGGGTCCATTTGGTTCCATTTGTATCTCAGAATTATGTAAAACACCCTCAAAGAACACCGATATAGTTATATATCAGTGGATATTGTTCCGATTAAACTGAAATACCATTTGTTTAAAAAAACATTTAAGATAAATATGTCCTATTGTTATGATAACTAGGACCTAGTAAGAACAGTGCTGTGCCTTGCGATCTTATAGATTGTTGCTTATAGATCAGCTATTATGTCACGTCATGATATGGTGTAACACGACAAAAATAGCTGAAGTTAACACTTGAGCCCTTGTTCAAACTTTGTCATTTTGTAACAACAACGTATGAAATAGGGCTCAAGTGGTAAGGAGTATTGTATGGTGTTCTATTGTGGGAGGAGGGGGAGATGGTATGACTTATCCCGTTTGTTTCTTTGTTTCTTTGTATTTCTGTAGTTTGGTACCTAAAAACTATTATGGGAAAAATATGTTTTGTGTTCTGAAAAGACAAAAAATACTAACCGAGCCTTTGTGCAGTTCCTCACAGCTGGGACCAGTGTCATTCGCCCATCCTCTGATGTGTTGTATTTCTGCAGGTCCAACACCTCCAGAACCTCCTCTGACATCTGCAGCATTCTGACCAGAGCTGAACACTGGATCTCAGAGAGTTCCTTTCCTGACTCCAGGTACTGTTGGATCCCCTGACTTACTGAGTGGGCCTTCATCTCCATCAAACATTGAAAGATGTTGATACATCTGTCAGGAGAGCCACTGCAGGGATCCATCTCCTTCAGGTTGACGATGGCTTTCTGGATCTCCTCTGGACTGTTCTCTGTCTGACCCAGCAGGCCTCCTAACCCTCTTTGGTTGGACTCCAGTGAGATTCCATGCAGGAAACGGACAAAGAGGTCCAGGTGGCCACTTTCATTCTGCAGGGTTTTTTCAATTGCAGCTTTCAGGAAGTCAGACAGGGAACTGTTGCTGTTGAAATCATCATTGTTCAGGAATGCCTTCAGTACCTCCATGTTCTTCTGTGTGAAACAGTCAAACAGGTAAACTGCAGCCAGAAACTCCTGAATGCTCAGATGAACGAAGCAATAGACAGTTTCCTGGAAGAATTTACTGTCTGGTTTGAAGATCTCTGTGCACAGTCCTGAGTCCACTGGACCCTCTCTCATATCAAGGTGACATTTCTTCAGGTCTTCTTCGTAGAAAATGAGGCGGCCTTTCAGCAGATGTTCAAACGCCAGCCTGCCCAGCTTCAGAAGAACTGCTTTATCAGCCTCTGCGAGTTTCTTTTTACTCTCACCATGCTTTAACCACTTCCTCTTTGTCTGGGCAAAGATGAAGTGGCTGTAAATCTCAGCCAGGGTCTTGGGAAGCTCTCCTCTCTCATCTGTCTTCAACTTGTCCTGCAGAACGGTGGCAATGAGTGAACAGAAGACTGGGGTGTCACACATGATGTGGAGGTTCTTTGATGCTTTGACATGTGAGATGATTCTGCTGGCCAGCTTCTCATCTCCGATTCTCTTCCTGATGTACTTCTCCTTCATTTCATCAGTGAATCCTTTCACCTCTATTACCATGTCAACACGATAATCAGGGATCTGTTTGGCTGCTGCAGGGCGTGTGGTTAGCCAGATGCGAGCACAGCAAAGCAGTCTCCCTTCGATGAGGTTTACAAGCAGAACTTCCAGTGATGTGGCCTCGGACAAGTCCTCAGAGCATTCATGCTGGGTTGTGAAGTCTAAGTTAATGTGGCTTTCATCTAGACCATCCAGGACGAACTGAACTTTGCAGGGACTCTCGTCGTAATTTGTTTCTTCTGACGTCTGCATTTTGGTGAAGATGTCATTAAGAGCCTCTTCTGAGATGCATTTATATGTCGAGTTGCATTCACGAATTAGCTGAGCCAAACTAAACTTTCGCCCCTTGAGCAAATTGAGCTGGCGGAATTGGAGCACGAATGTGAGATGGGGATCTTGATCTTTTTTCTTTGCCCAGTCGTCGACAAACTTGTGTACGAGAAAGGTTTTGCCAACTCCTGCTTCGCCAATGGACATCACTGTTCTCATGCATTTGTTTTGTCCAGAGGGGTGTGTAAAGATTTCACTGAGTTGGATCTCCTGCCCTGCTTTTTTCCTCTCCTGTGTGACCTCATGGTCACTGCTGATCTCTGTGTCATCCACACGTACGATTGTGAGACGCGTGTAACACTCAAAATCCTTCTTATCCGTCCTTTGGATTGGACATTTGTTAACGTTTGTTTTAAGTTTGTCTTGGTAGTGAATAATTCCTTTAGATATTGAGGGAAATGATAAGATCGGCATGATGTGTTAACATAATGAATAACAACATGTTTTCGCTTGACATTATTATTGCTATATTTTTGTCCAGATCTTTTATACTTTACTTTGCTTACTTTACTTTACATTACTTTACTCCAGGTGTTTTGTACAAACCTGAGGACCCATGTTATCCCAGCATGATCTGACATGTCTGATGCAACAATGCTACATGTTACCATTATCAGAAACATGTTAACTGTTATACAATGCAATGTAATGTAATTGAGTGTAAGTGTAATGTAAGTTTAATGTCCAATGAAAACAAAATCAAACAAAACTAAAATATTATTATTTTTTGAAGAAAGTTACTAGGCTGAGATGGCACCGAATAGTAGGAATGACCCATCATTATTAGAAAAATAAATGACTTTAAACAGCACTGACCTGAGACAGAAGCAGCTGTTCCTTTGGGTTGTGCTGCACTGGGCTGAGCGTTCCTGTTGTGAAATTCATTTTTTTTTTACTAACTATACTGTATATACAGTAAATCTACCATCCTATACAAATCCTATATTACACTATAGAACCAAACATTGTCAGTAACTTAATTATACTATTCATAGATTATAACTAAGACATATTTTGTCTCTTAAAGATCACCTAATGCAAAGTTAACACCACAGTGACAAACATAAGATATATGAACATATTGGGTAAACAATTCTAATTAATATTGTAAGACTTATGAATATACTGGCATTAAAGTGTGAATCTCTTGGAAATAGAAAGAGGATAAATGAGAATGATACATGATAGTGAAAGCATCATGGCCTGAAAAGGTACATTGTCTTGTATTAATATAATGTTTGGTCTAAAGATGAACATAAATGAGTATTACTTACAGCTCATCAAGAAGACCCTTCTCATTTGTTTCAAGACCTTTGTAGAAAATGTCTTTGGCTTTACTGCAGTTCAGGAGTGTGTAGAGTTCCCTCATCTGATCCTGATGGGTGGGCTTGACCATCACATTATCGTAGCCCTCCTGGATGATAACACGCTCCTGAAGGAGCAGATCCAGGATGGGTTTGACCATGGTCACACTCTGAACCAGGCCAAGCCGGTGTTCATCGACAAAGTGATTATCTGAAGATAAGTGGAATGAAAATGTAGTTCTTGGTGATACGCTGTGCCAAACCCATTTAAACACGTTTCTGAACATTCATAAAATAAATAAAATGCAAAGACTTTCCATCCCCCTGTTAATGGAATATTAGCAAATGTTTGTATTCACCTATGTCTGTTTTGGGGGGGAATTTAAATGGCTCATCAATCATTGGAATATTGATAACATTTATTTTATTTTATTACCTACTGTAATGTTACCACAAATGATTGACTGAAATAAACTAAACTAAACTAAACTAAACTAAACAAAACAAGCCTTCCAGTATAAAAATATATGGATGGAAAGTGATCATGTGAATGGAATGTTAGATCTGTTTCATTATGATGTATGTGACCCTGTTTTAACTCAGCTCATAGCACATCTATTCATAGTGTCAGCTTACCTTTAGCTTTAGAGACTCCTGTACTTGTTGACGTTGGAGTTGACATTGGTCGGTCAGTGTCTGTAGCTTCATGCTGGTCTGATGTTACAACTATTGTTGAGTTAGAAAAGACAACAGACTTGAATAAGAAACCTGGTATTACCTGACGGTAACTGATATTAAATTAATTGCATTTGTGTGTCTCAAATAAAGTGCACAAGGTTTTCCTGTACTGTTTTCTGGAACCTGCCTGCTGCACTCAGTGAAATCTAGAAGGTGTTCCGTCACCTCAGATGCAGATATAACACAATACATTTTTATTTAGCTTTCACGTTTCCCCTCCATTTCCCTTCCAGTTATTGAAAAGGACCATGGATGAAAAGAAACTGATTTAGGTTTGTAAATCGCCTCAATAACCATTATTATTTGCTGTTGGTTGCCCGTGAATCGGGTGATCTGACTCCTACACTCTGCATTAGTTGCAGAGGGCTCCGCAAATAACGCAGAGGCTGCAGTAAAAAAACAGTCTTCAAATGAAATATACACATATACACAGTATACACTGGGGCGGTAGTGGCTCAGGGGTAGAGTGGCCGGGTAGAGTGAACTGGAAACCGCAAGCTTAAAAGTCCTTAAATTGTCACTTCACTGTCATCTGGGGACCCCCCCAAAATTGGGACCCGACCCACAGGTTGAGAACCACTGATCTAAGCAGTAGCAGTGACACTCTGGGCAAGACCTGGGCTGTTGGTTGTCTAGGAGGAAGTGGTTGAATTTGGTGGAAGTACCGCCCAAGGAAATGACGTTGATGCTTTACAAATCTGTTCATATTCTCTGTGAATGAAACGAGTGTTGTGATTGGTCAAAAAATATCGTTTCCGGGGGAAACGCGTACGACGGAAATCCTGTCCACTCAGGACTTCCTAGACACTCGCTGCTTTAGGTCGTGACCAGCCTCTTTTCTTCGCAGATGAGTGAGGCTGGGACCGAGGCTATAGCAGTGATGTTAGGTTTTCAATGTAGTTAGTGGGTGCTAGGACCTAGGAGTGGTCATTTGAATGGGTCCCAGCCCAGGGACATTTTGTGATTCTATGAGTCCTAATAAAATAAAAAACGTTTCCCCATTCAAGGCACACGCATTGTTTTCAAGGCGAAAAAACAACCATGTCACGCTTTGCCTTTCAAGAAAATTGAAGCCTGTAGCCTGAACTGACACAAACTGAGTGGAGCTGGAGCACATGTGGATGTTTATTTCTGTGCGCGACAGATTTCAGCGTTTTTTTCATCGTTCGGGCCGTGTGCGCATCAATGTTCGGCCGTGTGTGCGTGGGCACACACTACAGGGAACATTGGATAGGGTTCCTTCTTTGACAAATACGTGTCGCCAATTGCATTTTAGGGGAAAAAAACAACAACCGGCCAACCTAAAAGTACTCAGTACTTTTCAGCCTTCCTAGAAATGTACTCGAGTAAAAGTAAAGTATTTGTCTTGGAAATGTACTCGAGTAATTAGTAATTAGTATCAAAGAAATCTAATACTCAAGTAAAGTACAGATCCTCAGAATATGTACTTAAGTACAGTATTCAAGTAAATGTACTCCGTTACTGTCCACCTCTGTCCATGAGCAAGGAGTGTGTGTGAATGTGTGTATGAATGTGTGTGTGAATGGGTGAATGTAATGCACAATCTATGTAAAGCGATTTGGATAAAAGCGCTATATAAATGCACCATTTACCATTTTTACCATTTAAATATAGGCTTGTAGCTCACATGTAATGTATGGTGAATATTATAGCCAGCCTTTCTTAAAGGAGTTCCCGGTAGGAGACTTGCGTTGTCTCCTACCGGTCATCAAATGAATGGCTCAGGAATGCGATAAAAACTAAAAAATCTCCATGAATTCAAGGCTTCATTGGGTGAGTAATTGATATATAATAAGTATTTTTTGGGGTGAACTACTCCTTTAATGAACTAAGCACCTATTGTCTACAATATTAAATCCCTAGCTTTATATTTCACATGTATAATCAATCCAAAGTACCTAGGGCCTACACAAAGTCAGTCAGGTTAAACACATACTCACATTGGCCCCGATTCGCTAAGTAATTTACGACTATATTTTGATCGTACCGGCATTTAAGACAATTCCTACACTAGCAGTCAGATTCATTAATGTTTTTTTGTCAGTGTTTTGAGCGTGAGGTCTGCCCGTTCTCAAGTCAGCCCCGAGGCTGTCTTACCAGGGAGCTAAGCTGTGCGTATGTCGTTAGAATGCTTTATTCTTCATGCAAAATCAATTACAACAGTGTTCAAACCTCTAATAAAATAGTATGTACCCAACATTTGTCAACACATATATATAAAAAATGATCACACCCAGTGTGAAGTGGGCGGTGTGGTCACAGTGGTCATCACAGTGATGGAAGAAGTGATGGAAGAAATGTAATATTGTGGACCAACCATTGTACACCCCTAACTTAAAAAAAAACATAAATGTGTTTTTTTTAAGTGTATATTCCTATTTATAGGGCTATGCACATGTTTCACTAGCCAATCACAGTCCTGAATAGACTGTGATTGGCCAATCACGGTGCAGGGTTAGGGGGGTACACTGGTGGCCAATCACAGCGCAGGATTGGGGGGTGCAAATATCCAAACCTCACATATAGGGGCGGTTTCACCACCCAAAAATATGTCAAGCGATGTATTGCTTGTAGCCGATGCATAATAGACCATAGGTATAGACATGATGCAGATTCCACCACTTTATTTCCCCTCTAGGCTATCAGTTGCATTTAGAGCTGAATTATTAGGTCCCTCAGAGTATTTGCCAGTGTCGCCCTCGGCTGCCCTAGTGCATCTGATATCTGGTCTAGAGGGGCGGGTTCAAAATCTTCAAAAATTCTGCCAATGGGGAAAAATTCCCATTGGCAGGGCCGTGTTAACTTAAGAATGGGCCCTAGGCAAAGCACGATTTTTGGGGCCCCCCCACCTCGCTACATAGGGTAAAATATAAGGTGCTTATCCGCTTGGCCCAAATGTTAACTAGGTGTCCGGAGTATTTGTACAATGTATTAGTCCATATTTTTCAATAAAGAAGTGTTTTAATCCCGCCTGTGACCGAACGCCATCCCCCCCCCTCGTTTACTTCCTGTTTACATTGATTGTAGGCCTGACCTCGACTAGTCGAATAGTCGACTAATTAGTCGCGGGGGGTCCGAGTCGACTGCGTGTCTCTTAGACGAATCTAGTCGAAAAAAAATACTGCTTAATGACTGATTTAACATGTACTTGCTTGGTTTTTCCCAATAAATTATGATATATATCCTATATCCTTTCTTATTATTTTAATATTTCTATGGAATATCAGTCATATGTAGGGGCTTATATGATTTATTTGTATTTATTATTTTCTAGGCACACCCGCAGCTTTCAGCCACAGTGCCAGTACGTCGAGTGCAGCGGCTGCGGCCCCACAGTTGACTCAGACGAAATTGGATTTTAGGGCACCAGTCTCAGAGAAAAGGAGAAAAGCTATTACGGACAAAATTGCCAATTTTGTTGCGCTTGACATGAGATGAATTAACATTGTTGAAGGAGAAGGTTTTAAAGAGTTAATTCGCACACAGGAAGCCAGGATACACATGTCCAAAAAGGGAGACAGTCATGCATGCTGTGTATGAGAAATACACTTCCACAAGGGAAGAAGTTTCCAAATTAATAAACAGAAGTGAAGCAGTCAGCTTGACCACAGATATTTGGACTTCACTGACAATGGAGGCATATATGACAGCTACAGTGCACTTCATTACAGAGGATTGGAATGTTTTGTGTTAGAAACAAAAGAAATGGAAGAAAGTCACACAGCAGAACATATTGCAGAAACGCTGACAGAGATTATTTCTGATTGGAACATTCCACGCAATAAGGTTGTTTCTATTGTACATGACAATGCAACAAATATTGTTAAATGCACTGATCAACTGGCTGAAGACCCGTCATGGGGGGGAGTGAGGGGAGTGCGTTGTGCTGGCCACACTTTACAACTGTGCATCAACACTGCTCTCAAGCAGCAAGATACTGTCACTCGCACTGTAGCTGCTGCAAGGCGACTTGTTTCTCACTTTTAAAAAAAGTGCCAGGAAAACCACAGCACTTGCAGACAAACAGCATGGCCAGGGTGAGGGTCAGGGTGTGCCCACTGTGCCACAACATAAACTTATGCAAGACGTTGCGACTTGCTGGAATGCAGTCTATATGATGCTCGAGAGCTTGATAGAGCAGAGAGGGCCGGTTTCTGCTGTGCTGTTACATTTAAGTGTCAGCAAACGGGCCGATCGTGATCTTGACCTCACAACAGCCCCGTGGAGAACAGTAGAGGACATAGTTAATGTTCTCAAGCTAATGATCACCCTGACAGAGCTTTTGTCGCAGGATATGAACGCATCGCTGTCCGCCACTGTTCCGATGCTCATGAACATTCAGAAACGGCACATCGTCGTGAGTGATGATGGTAGCAAGGTCATTAAAACCCTTAAGACAACACTGACCAAGGATATTGACAGACGATGGAATCTCAAAGAGCCCCTCCTGGCGAGCAGCATTTATATTAAAGCTGCCGTTCTTGATCCCCGTTTTAAGAAGCTTTCTTTTTTGACCGATGAGCAAAAGGAGGAGGCCTATTCAGCGGTGGAACATCTAGCTGAGAGTCTAGCGGATATGCCTGTCTGTGTCCGTGAGGAAAGCCATGACAGTGACAGTGACCCTGAGGAGCTGGAGCAGGAGCAGCGTGAGCCTCCCACAGTCCGCCCAAAAAAACAGAAAGAGAAGGACCTGGTGGTTTCAATGCTGATGGACGTTGATGATGAGGAGGAACAGCCAGGAGAAGAGGAAAATGAGCTGAAGGCTTATATAAAGGACTACACAAAAAGCAATGCAGGACCATTGGAATGGTGGAAAAAGAACGAGGAGAGATACCCAAAGCTGTCAAGAGCTGCAAAAATAATCCACAGCATCCCATCCACCTCCACACCGTCAGAGAGGATCTTCTCCAAGGCAGGTTTTATTATCAGCAAGACGAGGACCGCTCTTCTCCCGGGAAACGCGGACAAGTTGATTTTCCTCACACACAACTTGAAAAGACTGAACAAGCTGACACAAGATCAGTAAAAAGAAAAAGTTGTTTTTTTGATCAGGCAGGTTAGGTATGCTAAGTGTTGATTAAACTTTCTACCTAGGCTACATTTTTATTTTATTTTGTTCTAATCCTAATTAGCCTAATATTATTTCGTTCTTTTATTTATATTAGGGTTATTATTTCGTTTTGTTATTATTATTACTGTATTATTATTATTATTTGATTATTGATTTTTTTTTTTTTTTTTGGCAGGCTTTAATGTTGCTCCGCACGACATGTGCAGCGAGGCCAGCGACAATCAGCTGGGTTAATAGGGCTGTCATATAGTTAACCAAACTGTCTTATTTGCCGTAAATTGTGGACTAAGTTTGTTGTTATATGTTTAAAAGTTTAAAAGTAGGGCTGCCCTTGTTTTTTTTCTTTGATTATTATGCCGAGTTGCGGACACCACACGCGGACAGTCAGTTGTGTCACCCGTTTAAGTTTTGGAATTTGGACTGAACTGAACTGAAGTTTAAGGAGTTTTTTGTACAGTAACTAGCACTGTGCCAAAAAGAAATAAAAGTTTGCTCTTCAGAGTAAGTAACTAACTGCTCACTGTGGCCTCTTTTTTTGTACTGTGTCGTATCTGAGGACACGCATACAAAATAGTCATACAGATCACACATACACAAGGCCCCTCGCACACACACATACACAAGGCCCCTCGCGCGCGCACACACACACACACACACACACACACACACACACACACACACACACACACACACACACACACACACACACACACACAATACCATATCTCTCAACACATACACATACACTCACACCCACACTCCTCTACACACACACACGCACACACACCCCTACACATTCCTTGGCAGATTGATGACTATTACTCCCTAAACATACACACACACACACACACGCGCGCGCGCACGTATCACGCACCCACATAATCACACACACATAGTATCTTATATAAGTTAGGACACACACACACACACACACATATACTCATAAAAGAGACAAACGGTACCTGGCCCCATGTGGTTTACATACATGCACAATACATGTACGCACCCACAGGTTCACTCCTATGCCTTATAAGGACAAATACTGCTATCTCCATCCATGCACGTTTGTCTAATACAGTGTATATCAACCCTGGCAAACGTCCCAATTTTGGGCCGGGGCTACTGCTGAGGTTTTTTTTTTTTTTTTTTTAAACAATAATAATAATCAGGCATGCAAACAGCCCGAGGTGAAAAGGGTGACAACATGCTGTTTTTTTTCGGGTCAGGTGTCACACTATTGCCCTATTTGGATTCAAAACGGCTAGTGGAAGCTGAAAAGCTACAAGTTTGCATGTCTGAATAATGCAAAAACAGAAATATTTGTTTGCATTTGCTTTTTTTCTCCCCCATATATGTTCATGATAAAAAAAGTGTGTATCGTATCGTATCGAAATCGTATCGAAGTTGTGTGCCCAATATCGTATCGCATCGTTTCGTGAAATTAGTCGGCACACCCCTAGTGTGTGTATATAGATATACCGTATATATATATATAATTATATATATATATATATACCGTATATCTAGGTGTGCCCTGGGATTTTTTGGCTATGCCAGGTGTGCCTTGGCACAAAAAAGGTTGATATACACTGGTCTAATACACACACACACACTCACTCACACATGTATGCGCATCTCCACCAAGCCCCAGAGCCCTACCACGAGAACCTTCCTACGATGTACTAGAGAGAGAAACAGCCTGTTAGACTGACTGTCATGTTCCTTTCAGAACTGAACTTTGTGTTTTGGCACCCTCTAGTGGACAATAGGGTAATATTATGTATCGTTCCATTCTCAAGTGAGACACCATGACATGCGGTCACAGAGCAGCTGCTCAGCTACAGTGTACCTTCACCCTTTCTTATGTGCTTTGAAAAGTATCATCTGTGAGTACATTAGTTGCAATGATTACTGATGTGTATTTGCATTTGTAGCCATGTGGTTTTCTTAATTTCCTCAATGCAAGAGGTCTGCTAATGTTGCATCATGTTTGTTTGTTTATGCTAAGCTACAGCTAGTTTCCATTTACCTGTACATTGGTTATGCTAGTCTCACTGTTGGTTAACATTAGCTTTATGCAAGCACTAGAGAAGCATTCTGACATGTCAATTCATGTGTGTGTGTTATGGTTCTTAGCAATTCATAAGGAAAGAATATTTCATTATTGTATTTCATGGTTCAATTCATGTTTTCCAATTCATATCACAGTAATGTGCAGTGCTGTATAAATAGGTTAAAACGTTATTTACAGAGATTTACAAGCTATTTACATTCTACTTACAGTAAAGTCATTTCATGTCATTTTTGAGTAATGCAGTCTACTGTGTGGTACAAACACATTGCTTGTGGCCTTATTGTAATGTTTTATTTTATTGAATGTATGCCTTTTACAACTGAGCATTGTTTAATCAGTGCCATCCTTTGTTATGTCATTTCAGTTTTACAAAATTTGCCTTGTCATCGGTTTGGAGAAGTAAAAACCCTCAAAACTTTACTCTGCCTCTGACCATCACTTCAAGTCAATTGTTAGCTGTCTGTCTATTTGTGTCAACACGCACATTGAGGACAGAACACTGACCATGTAAACTTATCTTCAATAAACCCTATCTTTAATATTACCCACTTTTGCCTGACTGCCTGACTCATTTTACAGCCACTATTCCTCTCCAAGGCCATACCTAAAGATACCACAACTGTAAACTCTAGCTTAAATGCCTCTGATTGCCTCATAAGGTCAACTAACTTAATGCAAACCTTAAATAATGAATGAGAATTATGAGATATGAGTTATCTATTAAAAAAATACATCCTTATGTCACGTCAAGAAGACATACTGTTTAAATGGGTATTTCACCTTTTTCTTTTAATAAGCCAAAGTCGCAAAAAAAAAAACGGGAAAGGGGGGGGGGGGTGGTTGGAGTCGACTATTGGCAATTAGTCGCCAAACTGATTCGACTAGACAAATCCTTAGTCGGGGACAGGCCTAATTGAGTGTAATTCCGGCTTTCACCTGATGCGCTCCCTCACTACTGCCGATTAGGAAATTTCGACAGAATCGGCCATAGACTGGATTAAAACACTTCTTTATTGACAAATATGGATTAATACATTACACAAACACACCGGACCCCTAGCTAACATTTGGGGCAAGCGGGTAAACACCTTATATTTAGCATTTGTACATGTTCGGAGAAATACAGGCTTTACTGGTGACAATCCAGGGCAAAATGGGGGGGTGGTCACTGTTATGTTTGTCCACTTACATAAACAGCATAATAACGACTGAAACAAGGTTAGAGAGTGTATCCATTGTTTACTTACTCAGCGCGCTTGTACTACAGACACGGTCCGCTAATGATGACGTAACAACCTCTCTTAAAGGAACAGTGAGCTGCCAATATAACAGTAGTGCCAAGACTCAAATACATAACAATTCGTCCCTTCTAATTTGTATGTACTCTAAGCCAATCTCAACCAAACAGAAATTAAGGCCCCATAACAAACAGTTATGAATGTGATACAGAATACAGAAACTTGACTTTGATTTTGTTTCTTTTCTTTGACAATGGGCCCAATAATGTGTGTGTGTGTGTGTGTGTGTGTGTGTGTGTGTGTGTGTGTGTGTGTGTGTGTGTGTGTGTGTGTGTGTGTGTGTGTGTGTGTGTGTGTGTGTGTGTGTGTGTGTGTGTGTGTGTGTGTGTGTGTGTGTGTGTGTGTGTGTGCGTGCGTGCGTGTTAAAGTTCCAGGGTCTTGTTGTCCATATCAGTGTTAACTATAACTCAAAACTCTGAGGGGGTCTACGGTTTCTTTCAGGGTAGTGGCATACTGGGGATACAGGGTCAGCCACGCTCTGAAGAGTAATGTCCACAGTCTCTGGAATTTGAGTGTCATTGTGAACAGTGCCACAAGCTGGTGGCATGAAGGTGTCATCTGCGTCCTGAGGAGTATCTGAACTCGCTGGCTCCGTGGTGACTTCTCTGGTGGATGCATCTAGAAGTTGGTCGACGTGTCGGCGCCAGATCAAGTTGGGCTCCACACCGACAAGGGTCCTGTCTGTGACAGTATCTCACCAGACTTCTATTTATATTCTATATGCGATAGTCTCTGGCCAGGAATTTCTGTCCGACGTCAAAGGTTCTCATCTTCCTTTGCAGCTGACTGGGAGAACACTGTTTTTCTTGAACGTGTTTGCGAATGTCTGGTTTTAGCAAATCTAAGCGTGACCTCAAGGGTCTTCCTAGGAACAGCATTGCAGGTGTCTGTCCTGTGATGGCATGTGCAGTGTTCCTGTTGGCCAGAAGAAAGTTGGCTACCTTCTGTTGCAGCACTTCCTCCTTACTACTTGCTTTCATTGACTGTTTGAAAGTTTGAATAAAACGTTCTGCCAACCCATTTGTGGCTGGGTGGTGAGGGGTCGACGTGATATGTTTAATGCCATTGCTCTTGAGGAAACATTGAAACTCCTGCCCCATGAACAAGCTGGCATTGTCACTCACCAGTTGCAGGGGCAAGCCTGCACGAGCAAAAAGCATTCGCAGGAGGTTTACTGTCTTAGCAGCAGTAGTTTTCTTAACTATAAAGATTTCGGGCCACTTTGAATGGGCGTCGACAACAATACAAAACATGTGATCCAAAAACGGCCCAGCATAATCGACATGTATGTGTTGCTAGGGGTGGAGGGCCATTCCCATGTGTGGACAGGTGCTGGCTGGGGTTGTCGCTGGGTCTGTTGACAACCTGTACATGACTTGGCAAGGTCTTCAATTTGGCTATCCATGCCAGGCCACCATACATAACTTCTGGCAAGGCTTTTCATTTTAACTACACCAAGGTGTCCTTCATGCAATGATGCAAGAACTCTCGAACGTAGCTTTGGAGGTACAACAACGCGGGACCCCCACATAATGCAACCTTGGCACACAGAGATTTGATGTTGTTTGGCGTACTCCAGAAGCTGGGCATCCCTGTGTGCTGACCATCCATTCACTGTCAAATCATAGACCTTAGCTAGGACAGGGTAATTTCTTGTCTCTCTTTGTACCTGTGCGCTAGTAACAGGCAGAGGTTCTATCTGTGACATGTGTAGCACTACAGCAGGATCAGTAGCTTTTTCAGACTTCACTTGTGGAAGCCGGGACAGTCCATCTAGCCTGGTAAACACCCCCTCCCTCCGGAAATCTCATTTGCATTTGGTTTCAGGAAGGAGGGTCTGGGATTGCTCACAGAGTAAAGCTGCCCAAACCGCTGCGCATACGAACCAATCAGCGACTGCTAGGGGCGGGATCATCCAATCACCTGCCTAGTAGCTTGAAAAAATGAAACTCCGTCTGTCATCGATTCTGCGCCCGGAGTCTCAGATGCAAGTACGCTGTGAAACAAAATGTGTGTCGCAAGCTTCTTCCATTTGACGGAGTGAGGTTACAGTCCATCAGCATTTCCATGGAGCTTAGTACTTTTATATTCAATTGTGTACGTGTGCGTTCCTAAGCATAAAGCCCATCTCTGTATGCGTGCCACTGCCATGGCGGGAACACCTTTTCGGGGACTAAAGATGTATACTAGGGGCTGGTGATCAGTAATCAAAGTGAAACGTTGTCCATAGAGGTACTGATTAAACTTTTTCACACCCCATACCAAGCTCAAAGCTTCTCTGTCAATTTGTGCATAATTGCATTCAGCAGATGTTAAGGACCGAGAAGCAAAAGCAATTGGTCTCTCTGAGCCATCAGGCATCCTATGTGATAATACAGCCCCTATGCCATATGGTGACACATCGCAAGCCAGGCGCAGAGGAAGGCATGGGTCATAGTGTGTCAACACTTCATTGGAGGTTATCAGTTGCTTTGCTGCTGTGAACGCCTGTGCACACTCCTTGGTCCACCTCCATTTGGTGTCCTTTTGCAGCAGTGCATTCAGTGGCTGTAACACAGTTGAGAGATTTGGCAAGAAGCAATGGTAGTAGTTAATTAAACCTAGAAATTAGATCTTGTGAAGGCCCTGTCTGTCAATTTTGTGTCCACAGTACTCAATGGAGGCTTGGAAGAACTCACATTTCTTCTTATTAGCTCTCAGGCCATACTCCTCCAGCCTTGTTAGAACAGCCTCTAGGTTTGCCAAATGAGTGGTAGTATCTGGGCCAGTCACAATAATGTCATCTAGGTAACACTGAGTGCTTGGTATTCCTTGCAACACCTGGTCCATGGCCCGCTGCCAAATCGCTGGGGCACTAGTAATGCAAAACACTAGTCTAATATACTGGTACAGGCCCGTATTTATGGTCAAATATTTCCGTGAAGACTCTTCCATTTCCATTTGTAGATAGGTCTGTGCAAGGTCAATCTTTGAGAAACGCTCACCGTGTGACAAAGATGCAAAAATATCATCTATACGTGGGAGTGGGTACTGCTCTGCATGTATTACAGGATTCAATGTCACTTTAAAATCCCCTCAAATCCTTACTTTGTCAGTTGTCTTTTTGCCCACAGGTACTATAGGCGTTGCCCATTCAGCCCAATCCACCTTGGATAATATTCCTTTGTCCACTAGTTGTTGGAGCTCGGCTTCCACTTTAGGGCGTAAGGCATATGGGACAGGACGAGCTTTGTGAAATGTTGGCGTTGCATTGTTCTCAAGCTCAATCCGTGCCTTGATGTGTTTTAGGGTACCGATGCCCTCTCTGAACACTTGAGCATGTTTATCCATTATCCGTGTCAGTTGCACGTCTGCACACAGATTTTCCTCCTTGGTGGCGATTTGCATGGCCTTTATATCATGCCAGTTCAGACGGATGTGCCTCAACCACTGTCGTCCGAAAAATGGCACGGCTCCATACTTAAGTACATACAACTCAAGGTTGCCGCTTTGGCCCTCATATGTCACTTTCACCTTCAGTTTTCCCAGTGGAGTGATCCGCTCACCTGTGTATGTTTTCAGTCTCACACTGGTGTGTTTCAGTTTCAGTTTAGGGAAATGCTCCTTGTAGTCTTGTAAGGATATGATAGACAGTGCAGATTCAGTATCCAGTTCCATTTTGAATGGCACCCCATTAACTTTAGGTGTCAGCCATATGACTTCATTGTCATCATCTTCTGTGGACTATAAATCAAGACAGGACAAATTCTCTTCATTTGAATCCTCTGAGTCTGTCTCTGTTACTTCAGAATCAGAATCAGAATCAGTTTTATTGTCACATCACAGGTTTACAAGGTAAAAAAGTGGGTGAAATTCTTTTTTGTACATCGTTCCCATCGCAACGTTAGTTTCCATAGAAAGAAGAGGGGGGGGGGAGAAGAAGAGGGTGGGGGGCAGGTGGGAAGGAGATCAAAACAAGAGAGCAACAGAAGGCCAGACAGGTTATCTACATATTTACAAATTACCTGAGATAATAAAAAAAAAAAAAAAAAAAACTAAACTAAGGTGCCTGAGCATAGCAGCAATGTATTGTATACTGTGCATGTTATACTTATACTGTGCATGATAGACAATGGACGTTAAGGTGCTTAGAGGAAAAGGAGCACAATAAAAAAGACCAAAAAGAGTCAGTGCGTTATACAAGGGATTAATTATTAAATTAATTAATACTTAATAATTAATTTATTAAGTATTTAATAATAAGTAAAATACTACTAATAGTAAAATACTACTAATAAGTATTTAGTAGTAATTAATAATTAATACTTCATGCACTTTTGGCTGCTCTTTCCTGTTCTCTTCCCTTGTCTATCACTGCACCTTATTTACACATTTTCTGTATGTGTCCTATTTTGTTGCGCTGCCTGCAGTCTTTATCCTTGAACCAACAATCTGCAGGGTCATGTGACTTTTTTCCACATCTGAAGCAGGGCTGTGTTTTCTCATTGCGTTGGTTTGTTTGGAACTTGTGCACTGATCTTGCTTCATTGTGTTTGCCTTGTAACTCACTTGCATCCTTTGTTGCCGTTTCCATTGATATGGCTATTTCCAATTTACGAGCTAGTGTTAGTTTGTCTTCAGTCAGGAGACGTTTCTGGATGCCTTTATTGTGCATCCCACACACAAATCTGTCTCTCAGAGCGTCCGATAGCCCCTCCCCAAACTGACAATGCTCTGTTAACCTAGGGAGCTCTGCAATGTACTCCAGTATGGTCTCAGACTGTCATTGATTCCTTGTGTGAAATCGAAAACGTTCTGCTATCAGCAATGGCGTCGGCGTTCAAATACTCATTATGCAAATTACAGAATGTCCCATTTCACAAGTTTTCAAATGTATAAAAACCTTTTCAAAATAGCAGATCTACAAGCTCACAATGCGTCGCATGATCTCGCATCGCGACACGTTGTGAGCTTGTACATCTGCTATTTTCAAATGGCCAAATTGTATATAGGGCTGAAGTGGTTAATGTATGTTTTGTAGTAATCTAAATCTACAAAGTAACTAAAGTTTTAAAAGAATTGTAGTGGAGTAAAAGTACAATATTTGGATCTGAGATGTAGTGGAGTAGAATTTAAAGTATTGGAAATACTCAAGTGAAGTACAAATACCTCAAAATTGTACTTAAGTACAGTACTTGAGTAAATGTACTCATTTACTTTACACCACTGGTCAATACTAGCCATGTTTCATGGCTAGTTCAATATAAAACCTTTCATGGCTGGTTTTACTCTACCTTCATTCATTCAATATAAAACCTTTCATGGCTGGTTTTACTCTACCTTCATTCATTCAATATAAAACCTTTCATGGCTGGTTTTACTCTACCTTTATTCTGAGTTTTAGGAAAAGGTTCTTCGGTATCACATTAGTTTGTCTGCTAAATACTTTGGACATCTCTAGACAGCAGAAGCCAGTTGTGGAAGTCAAGAAAGTAATCCATTATCCATGCAAGTTTAACCTCAGCGAACTTGCAACATTCTGTTGCACGGGTGTCTGTTACTACAGATTATGCGTCGACATGTATAAATATTTTTTATCTCAGTATAAAAAATCAAGACAACACGTGGAGTCGTAGGCTACTCTTAATAATTAAAAGTTTGATTTCCCAGTAGACTTGTATTTTTTTTATTTTCATTTATTTTCGCCCCCCCCCCCCCAAAGGCATTCGCCTAGCTTGCCTGTGCTTAAAAATGGCCGTGGCCAGGGATGAGCTGTAGGGGGTGCTATGGGGGGTCGGCGACCCCTTAGTTCTGGCTGGGCTGCGGGGCTGGGAGCTCCACATGCACGCGCGAGCACGCACCGTCACCGTCAGCTGCGGTCTTTAACACTTTAAAGTTTAAACAATAGCCTCTCAAGGTTCGCACCGTCAGCGCGAGCCGTTCTCAATAGCGTCTACCTGGCTGCTTTGCATAACATTAGGCTACTGGAGAAAAGCCATGGACTTGAATTGAATGTGTTACATTCCTCTCACAATGAGAGACAACAGTCTCTGCACTGCAGAGTGTGAAGGGGATCGCTTAGCAGAGGACCCAGTTCTCTGAGACAAGACAAAGACAAGTTGTCTGATTATTTTAAGTAGGCTACTTATGTGTGGGTGAGTCTAAAGGGCTTTTATATAAAACTAAAAGGAAAATAAAATAATTAATTAATTGAAACAAAAATAAAACCAACAAATTAACAATGCAACTAAATAATAAGATATAATTACATTAAAAATCACATGTTGAATACAGTATTTCAACTAGCACTGAGCTGATTGACTATGTGCACATGCGTGCATGTGCGCGTGCACGTGACGTCAGAAAATATAGCCCCCCTAGTTCAAAAATCCACAGCTCATCACTGGCCGTGCCCATTGGTTCACCGATCTGTCCATCAGCCCCCGCCCCGCCCCGCGCCCCTCCTCCTCCCCCAATGTGCAGCATTGAGAGCCCTGACTTCACAACATTTGGAGCGACGCCCACTGCACTCTGGTTGGTTGGGGAAATGAAACACTTCCTATGCCAGGAACGTCAACAGGCTGGTCCAGGCTCTTATTTTTGAGCAAAACGCGAACGAAAACAAAAGCCTGGAGATCGAGGCTAGTGTCGCCCAAGCGTGCCATCTCAGCCAATCTTTTATTTTATCCATAATAATGAAAATAGTCTATGATGCCTTAATGTCACTGCAGAGGCTCAGACGCACCTCCAGTATCTGTACGGTATTCATTTATAATAGCCTACTGTAGGCTACTGTATATTGATCACATGAACACCACACACAATAGCCTAATATTTACCATCTGATGAGGAAACTAGTGGATGAAAGCTGTGTCCAGGAGAGCCATTCCCCATTCCGACGTTGGACAGTGATATATTATTCCAAAATGAACTAATTTAATCAATAAGTAATCAATAAGCTCTAGTCCATAATCGGATAGCAGCGTTCCACTTGTAGCTATGCCCTGGATGTCAACATCATCTTTTTAACTCGGTCAAGGCAGAGATGGGGACTCGAGTTAGGGACTCGGACTCGAGTCGCACTCGAGTGGCCAAAAACGAGACTCTCGACTCGACTCTGACTCGCCCCTCAAAGACTTGAGACTTGACTCGACTCGAGCCTCAAAGACTTGAGACTTGACTCGACTCGAGCCTCAAAGACTTGAGACTTGACTCGACTCGAGCCTCAAAGACTTGAGACTTGACTCGACTCGAGCCTCAAAGACTCGTGGACAATCTTTATTTTATGTTTATTTTTTGGACAAATAAATGAATGAAATGCCCAAAAAACTTCCACTCCCCTGTCCCCCCCCCGCAAAGAAACCTCCGCTCCAGTGCGCGCTGAGCGGAGCCGGCTTCAGTCAAGCTGTTTCATGCTGCTCATTAACGTAAACATGGAGAGGCGAGCGCAACAGCTGCTATGTGTGTGGCCGTCGCGGCCTTTCATCATAAAGTTTAAATATAAAAACTTCGAAATTAAACAAATATGTTTAGCTCAGAATCAGCTATATAACCTCAGTTATCTTGGCATATGCTTACATTTTTTATAAGATGGTCGGATCATCTGTGACAGCACGTTTAGGAAACATCGGATTTTCATTTCGTTAAACCCAGCTGGGTGAATATTCAACACTTCACCACGGTAAACGCTACGCTCATGTAATGTTCACTGCATAAAAGCTGTGGTTCTCAAACCTTTTCAGGCCGTGACCCCCCAAAAGAATCATATTTGAACTGGGGATCCACATTTAGACAGTTTTTTGGTGCGCAACACAGCCCTCGTTTAAGTGAATTGCTTTCACCTGCTCTGCTGTTGGACTGCTGTGCGGAGTCGAGTGTGCGCAACAGGGCATATCTCCGCCAAGCCAGGGTGACCTACCCAGGCCCATGAAATTCATATGCAGGCATAGTAGCCAATTAGAATGAAATCTGCAAAAACTGACTCATATACTGATACAGAACCATATTGGCTATATATTATCGCTGTCGGGTGGAAATCTTGTATGTTCCTTTTTTATTATTATTTAAAAACAATTAAAAATCATGAAAATAGCCAATCTACAAGCTGTAATTATTAATAATTAAGAAATACTATATTTTAAAGAGTGAAAAATCAACTAAAGTCATTATTAGTGCAAGTTCAATCACATTTCATTTGAATGAAAATAAATTGTGGGGAAAATACATAAAATCTCTAATCTGTGAATCTAATGTGATTTATTATGACCTGTCTATACTTTTACATCTATGCCCCCCCCCCCCCCCCCCCATTTTTTTAAAAGACTTTAAAAAGACTCGAGACTTGACTCGGACTCGACCCTCAAAGACTTGACTCGGACTCGACTCGACTCAACCCTCAAAGACTTGAGACTCGACTCGACTCGAGCCTCAAAGACCCGAGACTTGACTCGGACTCGACTCGACTCAACCCTCAAAGACTTGAGACTTGACTTGACTCGAGCCTCAAAGACTTGAGACTTGACTCGGACTCGAGCTCAGAGACTCGTGGACATCTCTGGGTCAAGGTGAGCAATGTTCAGTAGAAAAGGCTTATATAATCCTTTCCATGTTTATAGTTTATTATCTGGTGGTGGGGTTAGCTGTAAACTTATTTAGTCTCATCAAGCTCACAACGCTTCGCGATGCGACGCGTTGTGAGCTTGTAGATCTGCTATTTATTTTTTAAATCTTGAAATAAAATGTGGAATATTTGGAAGATTTCTAAAACATTCTAACAACAGAAATCTACTACGGGGCTCCAGCTGGCACAAAACATTTTCAGATGGGAGTTATAGGGACAAATTAGCCTACATTAATTTGGGGGTCCATGACATAAATATTTGAGAATCACCAGTTAAAATAATTGAACAATTGTGAAGCAAGCCCAAATAAGCAACTACACTTTAGAAACAAGCCCAAAAAACTGCACCCCGCAACTACCAATATTAACATGCAACTTCACAGAAAAATAAGCCCAAATTCCCTTATAATAAGCGGACATGGCAACACTGCTCGGTACGGTGAAGTTGAAGTTGGATTTTCATTTCCTGTTGCCTTTTATGCCGTCATAATATACACCTGTGATCCGCACGTTTGAGGCATCTACACCCCTTTGTGAATTGCAAGTCAGTTTGTGCTTAAATGAAGTTCATAAAGGAGGTCGTATTTTCAGTAAGCACAAACTGACTTGCAATTCACAAAGGGGTTTGTATATCCCTGAGATGTGCGTATGACCAGGTGTAGGGCATGATTAATCTGGACGGCTGCATCCAACAGCATCCAACTTCAACGTCACCGTGCTGAACAGTGTTGCCATATCCGCTTATTATAAGCGAATTTGGGCGTATTTTTCTGTAAAGTTGCTTGTAAATATTGGTAGCTGTGGGTTGCGTCTTTTTGGGCTTGTTTCTAAAGTGTAGTTCATTATTTGGGCTTGCTTCACAATTGTTCAATTATTTTAACCAGTGGTTCTCAAATATTTTTATGTCATGGACCCCCAAGTTAATATGTAGGGTAATTTATCCCTATAACCCCCATCTGAAAATGTTTTGTGCCAGCTGGAGCCTCTTACCAGATTTGTGTTGTTAGAATGTTTAAAAAAATCTTCCAAATATTCCACATTTTATTTCAAGATTTTTTAAAAAAATAGCAGATCTACAAGCTCACAACGCATTGCATCACGAAGCGCTGTGAGCTTGTAGATTGGATTGTAGATCGGCTATCTCCAATGTATACAGTATATCATTTCAATGTATACAGTATATATAGGTTTACAGTTCTCATATGGCTAGCTTCTTTTGGGCTTATTTTCATAGACCTGGTTGCTTATTTCTCTCACAAAATCTGGCAACCGGTGCTGCAGGAGTTTAACGTCTCGTCCAAACTTACAGATGTCGGCCGCATTGCCTTGACACTGACAGACAACTTGAACATCATTCTGATCTGTCTGGAAGCGAGTCCCACTATTGGTCGATGGATCAGCTGAACGTAATGTGTAATGTTTACAAGGTTTAACCCCGCCAGCAAATAATAGACTAATAACATGATGGAAAGGATATTTTATAAACCTTTTCTACTGAACATTGCTCAAGTTTACCGAGGTAAAAAGATGATGTTGAAAATAAATCCAGGGCATACAAGTGGAACGCTGCTATCCGATTATGGACCAGAGCTTATTGATTACTTATTGATTAAATTAGTTAATTTTGGATTCATATATCACTGTCCTACGTCGGAATGGAGAATGGATCTTCTGGACACAGCTTTCATAAACTAGTTTTCTCATCATATGGTAAGATGTATTGGGCTGCTGTGTGTGGTGTTCATGTGATCAATATACAGTAGCCTAGCCTACAGTATTATAAATGAATACCGCTGAGTGGACACTGGAGGTGCGTCTGTGCCTCTGCAGTGACATTATGGCATCATAGCCGATTTTCATTATTACGTGACACTTTAGCTGAGATGGCCCGCTTGGCCGACACTGGCAAACAGGCTGAGGGACCTAATAATTCAGCTCTAAATGCAACTGATAGCCTAGAAAATAAATACAAAGCGGTGGAATCTACATCATGTCTATATTATGCATAGGCTACAAGCAAAACATAGTTTTTTTAATTTATATATTTTTTGATATATATATGTGTTGACAAAAGTTGGCCACATATATATTTTATTTGAGGTTTGCCACTGTTGTAATTGATTTTGACATGAAGAATAAAGCATTCTAAAGACAAACGCACATTTCAGCCCTGGTAAGACAGCCTCTGGGCTGACTTGAGAACGTGCGCACCTCACGCTCAAAACACAGACCAGAAAACATGAATGAATCTGACTGCAGGTGTAGGATTTGTCTTAAATGCCTGTAAGTACAAAATATGGTTGTAAATCGCTTAGTGAATCGGGGGCATTGTTCTTTAGATCTAAAACTTTTGTTACCGTTATGCCTCTTTAAATATTCACAGGCATTATATTAAGAGTTCAAGTAACCATAATAGAAATATGAATGTGTCACCTCTGTATAATTCATTATTAAACACATTCCATGCCAGAGTTTAATCTCATAATGTACTCACCAGTGCCAGCGTTTTATTGTTGTTTTTTTGTTTTTATCATGTCGCCACAGACCTCGCTAAATAAGTTAAAAGTGCGCGTTCATTTGGTTCTAAACACACAGCGGATCCGTGAGAAACGTCCAGCGAAAACAGTTTCCAAATGCGAGCCGCCATCTTGAAGCTACAGCCGATACACGCTAAACAGTGATCAGCGAGGAGAAAAACAACAAACCGAGAAAATCGAGTTTTAAACAGGATCCCAGACAGGAAGCGGATACGATCGAAAAAACCGGAACCCGAATAATTCCGTTTCCGACCGAAAACCGGAAACGGAAATGGATCAAAAAAAATCGGAAAGTGCACCTTGGGCGATTAACATGGGAATCGGCGGTTCGCGTAGATCTACGCGACTGGCACGCTGCGGCTTTAAATAGGTTCGCGTAGATCTACGCGATTGGCATTCAATGTGTTAAACTATGATAATTGTATAATACCCTGCTTTACTTTATTTATTTATTTTACTGTTACTACAATGTTAAACAACGTATATCAAAATATTAGACGTTTCAGATGATAAAAACAATAGACAGTCTTTCATTTCATTAAGTGTGAGTGGAGGACCAACTCATGATATAAGGTGTATTGATATTAAAGTAGTTCCATGTGTTCTGTGCAGTATTGGGCCACGTAGTGCCTACATTCTAGATTTGAGGGTCACGTAGCAGCTTGAAATCTAGATGTGAGGGCCACGTAGCAGCCTGAACTCTAGATGTTAGGGCCATGTAACATCCTGAAATCTAGATGTGAGGGCATGTAACATCCTGAACTCTAGATGTGAGGGCCACGTAGCAGCCTGAACTCTATATGTGAGGGCATGTAACAGCCTGAACTCTAGATGTGAGGGCCATATATCAGCCTGAACTCTAGATGTGAGGGCCACGTAGCAGCCTGAACTCTAGATGTGAGGGCCACGTAGCAGCCTGAACTCTATATGTGAGGGCATGTAACAGCCTGAACTCTAGATGTGAGGGCCATATATCAGCCTGAACTCTAGATGTGAGGGCCACGTAGCGACCTGAACGCTAGATGTGAGGAACACGTTGCAGCCTGAACTCTAGATTTGAGGGCAACATAGCAGCTTGAACTCTATATGAGGGCCACGTAGCGGCCTTAACTCTAGATGTGTGGGCCACGTAGCGGCCTTAACTCTAGATGTGAGGGCTATTGCTATTTTTGGCTAGTGTTCCCCTTAGAATATGGATGCTGGGGTTCAAGTGGTTTATTGAATACATATAGGGTTAGGGTCTCATAGTGTCATCTCACCTTCAGCTGTAGAGACTCTTGTATTTGTTGACGTTGAACTTGGTGGGTCAGCGTCTGTAGCTTCATGCTGGTCTGATGTTACAACTATTGTGTCAGAAAAGACAACAGACATAAGAAACATGCTATTATAGAACCTGCATGCTGCGCTTCAGGACATCTAGAAGGTGTTCTCTCACCTCCCGTAGTGACCTCAACTCTAGATGTGAGGGCCACGTAGTGACCTGAACTCTAGATGTGAGGGCCATGTAATAGCCTGAACTCTAGATGTGAGGAACACGTTGCAGCCTGAACTCTGCTATTTTTAATAACACTGCTATTTTTGGCTAGTGTTCCCCTTAGAATATGGATGCTGGGGTTCAAGTGGTTTATTAAATACATCTATTCATAGTTTCATCTCATCTTCAGCTTTAGAGACTCTTTTACTTGATGACGTTGAACTTGAACTTGTTGGGTCGGCGTCTGCAGCTTCATAATGGTCTGATATTACAACTATTGTGTCAGAAAAGACAACAGAAATAAGAAACCTGCTATTACCTCCCAGTAATTATCCTGACATTAGATTGATATTATTTGAGTTTTAACAATTTTAAGTAGCAGGAAAGATAACCAGGCACTAAAATGAGTGAAAAGTCTAAGACAAACTATATTATATCTGGGTGCTCAGGGCTTAATTTGTGCCGGAGCTCGACTCCAGAACGTGCCTGCTGCGCTCCGGGAAATCTAGGAGGTTTTCTGTCACCTCATGCAGTGACCTAAACTCTAGATGTGAGGGCCAAGTAGTGACCTGAACTTTAGATGTGATGACCACATAGTGACCTGAACTGTAGATGTGGGCCACATAGCGACCTGAACTCTAGATTTGAGGGCCACGTAGCAACCTGAACTCTAGATATGAGGGCCACGTAGCAGCTTGAACTCTAGATATGAGGGCCAGATAGTGAACTGAACTTTATATGTGAGGATCAGATAGTGAACTGAACTCTAGATGTGAGGGCCACGTATTAACCTGAACTCTATATGTGAGGGCCAAATAGTGAACTAAGATGTGAGGGCCACGTAGCAGCTTGAACTCTATATGAGGGCCAAGTAGTGAACTGAACTCTAGATGTGTGGGCCACGTAGCGGCCTTAACTCTAGATGTGAGGGCCATGTATTGACCTGAACTCTAGATGTGAGGGCCACGTAGTGACCTGAACTCTAGATGTGAGGGCCACGTAGTGACCTGAACTCTAGATGTGAGGGCCACGTAGTGACCTGAACTCTAGAGTTGAGGGCCACGTAGTGACCTGAAGTCTAGATGTGAGGGCCACGTAGTGACCTGAACTCTAGATGTGAGGGCCACGTAGTGACCTGAACTCGGGATGTGAGGGCCACGTAGTGACCTGAACTCTAGATCTGAGGGCCATATAGTGACCTGAACTGTAGATGTGAGGGCCACGTAGTGACCTGAACTCTAGATCTGAGGGCCACATAGTGACCTGAACTCTAGATGTGAGGGCCACATAGTGACCTGAACTGTAGATGTGAGGGCCACGTAGTGACCTGAACTCTAGATGTGAGGGCCACGTAGTGACCTAAACTTTAGATGTGAGGGCCACATAGTGACCTGAACTCTAGATGTGAGGGCCACGTAGTGACCTGAACTTTAGATGTGAGGGCCACATAGTGACCTGAACTCTAGATGTGAGGGCCACGTAGTGACCTGAACTTTAGATGTGAGGGCCACATAGTGACCTGAACTCTAGATGTGAGGGCCACGTAGTGACCTGAACTCAAGAAGTGAGGGCCACGTAGTGACCTGAACTCTAGATGTGAGGGCTACGTAGTGACCTAAACTTTAGATGTGAGGGCCACATAGTGACTTGAACTTTAGATGTGAGGGCCACATAGCGACCTGAACTCTAGATTTGAGGGCCACGTAGCAACATGAACTCTAGATATGAGTGCCAGATAGTGAACTGAACTTTATATGTGAGGATCAGATAGTGAACTGAACTGTTCACCGATGTGAGGGCCACGTAGCGACCTTAACTCTAGATGTGAGGGCCACGTAGCGACCTTAACACTAGATGTGAGGAACACGTTGCAGCCTGAACTCTAGATGTGAGGGCCACGTAGCAGCTTGAACTCACGATGTGAGGGCCACGTAGCAGCTTGAACTCTATATGAGGGCCACGTAGTGACCTAAACTCTAGATGTGAGGGCCACGTAGTGACCTGAACTTTAGATGTGAGGGCCAAATAGCAATCTGGGAACCCATCGCCAACTGAAATTTTTTTCTGGCTCTTCCTGAACACACCTGTGGATTATACCAGGGACAATGACTTGGACTTTAGCCCCCCCTCGGACACACCTGTGGACTACACCAGGTACAAATGACTTTTTGTTGCACTCCCTCATGGAGCTACATGCGGATTATACTAGGGTCAGTCCACTCTAGGTGGACACGCACTGACCTTTTGCACCTTAATCCCTTGTATAACGCACTGACTTTTTTGGGTCTTTTTTTATTGTGCTCCTTTTTCCTCTAAGCACCTTAACGTCCATTGTCTATCATGCACAGTATAGTATAACATGCACAGTATACAATACATTGCTGCTATGCTCAGGCACCTTAGTTTAGTTTTTTTTAGTTTTTTTATTATCTCAGGTAATTTGTAAATATGTAGATAACTTGTCTGGCCTTCTGTTGCTCTCTTGTTTTGATCTCCTTCCCACCTGCCCCCCACCCTCTTCTTCTCCCCCCCCCTCTTCTTTCTATGGAAACTAACGTTGCGATGGGAACGATGTACAAAAAAGAATTTCACCCACTTTTTTACCTTGTAAACCTGTGATGTGACAATAAAACTGATTCTGATTCTTCTGATTCTGAAATGAAAAACAGCGTCCTCTGCTGTTTGTTCTATGTCTGTTGGCTCTGGGCGGACGAAAACGTAACACCAGAAAGCAAGGAAACCGGTATTTGTGTATGCCTTCAGCTCATCACTTCCGGTTGGTACGACTATGTTTTTATTCCCACTAACAATATTTCTACACGGAACACTAACACCACTTCTCCCAGAGAACATGGATCGTTTTGGTTATAAGCCCACTTGTTTCTATGATGAAAGAGTAAGTTAAAATGTGAATATATTTCCGTGGTTTTGTCTGCTCCGCGGACGCTATTGTTAGATTAGTTTCGGTTTGTTTCGAGGGGGGAAGGATCGACGGACACGTGAATCCCGCCCACTACATTTGATTGGGTAAAGCGCGGCCTGCTTCCTGATCTGAAGGCACGCCCACTTGTAGCCAATGCGCACACGTTATGACAAGCCTTCACGACAGATTCCAACGCAGAGCAGAATCTGTTCTTGAGAGATTAGCCAAATAGTGACCTGAACTGTAGATGTGGGCCACATAGCAACCTGAACTCTAGATTTGAGGGCCAGATAGCGACCTGAACTCTAGATTTGAGGGCCACGTAGCAACCTGAACTCTAGATATGAGGGCCACGTAGCAGCTTGAACTCTAGATATTCGGGCCAGATAGTGAACTGAACTTTATTTGTGAGGATCAGATAGTGAACTGAACTCTAGATGTGAGGGCCACGTCATAACCTGAACTCTATATGTGAGGGCCAAATAGTGAACTAAGATGTGAGGGCCACGTAGCAGCTTGAACTCTATATGAGGGCCAAGTAGTGAACTGAACTCTAGATGTATGGGCCACGTATTGACCTGAACTCTAGATGTGAGGGCCACGTAGTGACATGAACTCTAGATCTGAGGGCCACGTAGTGACCTGAACTCTAGATGTGAGGGCCACATAGTGACCTGAACTGTATATGTGAGGGCCACGTAGTGACCTGAACTCTAGATGTGAGGGCCACATAGTGACCTGAACTGTATATGTGAGGGCCACGTAGTGACCTGAACTGTATATGTGAGGGCCACGTAGTGACCTGAACTGTATATGTGAGGGCCACGTAGTGACCTGAACTCTAGATGTGAGGGCCACATAGTGACCTGAACTGTATATGTGAGGGCCACGTAGTGACCTGAACTCTAGAAGTGAGGGCCACGTAGTGACCTGAACTCTAGATGTGAGGGCCACGTAGTGACCTAAACTTTAGATGTGAGGGCCACATAGTGACTTGAACTTTAGATGTGGGCCACATAGCGACATGAACTCTAGATATGTGGGCCACGTAGTGACCTGAACTCTAGAAGTGAGGGCCACGTAGCGGCCTTAACTCTAGATGTGTGGGCCACGTAGCGGCCTTCACTCTAGATGTGAGGGCCACTGCTATTTTTGGCTAGTGTTCCCCTTAGAATATGGATATTTGGGTTCAAGTGGTATATTGAATACATATAGGGTTAGGGTCTCATAGTGTCATCTCACCTTCAGCTGTAGAGACTCTTGTATTTGTTGACGTTGAACTTGGTGGGTCAGCGTCTGTAGCTTCATGCTGGTCTGATGTTACAACTATTGTGTCAGAAAAGACAACAGACATAAGAAACATGCTATTATAGAACCTGCATGCTGCGCTCCAGGAAATCTAGAAGGTGTTCTTTCACCTCACGTAGTGACCTCAACTCTAGATGTGAGGGCCACGTAGTGACCTGAACTCTAGATGTGAGGGCCACGTAGTGAACTCTACATATGAAGGTCACGTAGTGACCTGAACTCTAGATGTGAGGGCCACGTAGCAGCTCAAACACTAGATGTGAGGAACACATAGTACGCTGAATTCTAGATGTGAGGGCCGCGTAATGTCCTGAACTCTAGATGTTAGGGCCACAAATCAGCCTGAAATCTAGGTGTTTGGGCCATGTAGAAGCTTGAACTCTAGATGTGAGAGCCACGTAGTGACTTTATCTCTAGATATGAGGGACACATAGCGACCTGAACTCTAGATGTGAGGGCCACGTAACGGCCTTGATTCTAGATGTAAGGGCCACATGTCTACCTGAACTGTAGGTGTTTGGGCCACGTAACAGCCTGAACAGCAGGCTGAATTCTAGATGTGAGGGCCACGTAGTGACATGAACTCTAGATGTGAGGACCACGTAGTGACCTGAATTCTAGATGTGAGGGCCACGTAGTGACCTGAACTCTAGATGTGAGGGCCACGTAGTGATCTGAACTCTAGATGTGAGGGCCACGTAGTGACCTGAACTCTAGATATGAGGACCACGTAGCAGCTTGAACTCTAGATGTGAGGACCACGTAGTGACCTGAACTCTAGATTTGAGGGCCACGTAGTGAACTGAACTCTAGATGTGAGGGCCACTTATTGACTTTATCTCTAGATGTGAGGGCCACGTAGTGACCTTAACTTTAGATGTGAGGGACACATAGCGACCTGAACTCTAGATGTGAGGGTCACTTAGCAGCTTGAACTCTAGATGTGAGGGCCACGTAGTGAACTGAACTCTAGATTTGAGGGCCACGTAGTGAACTGAACTCTAGATGTGAGGGCCACTTATTGACTTTATCTCTAGATGTGAGGGCCACGTAGTGACCTTAACTTTAGATGTGAGGGACACATAGCGACCTGAACTCTAGATGTGAGGGCCACGTAGTGATCTGAATTCTAGATGTGAGGGCCACGTAGTGATCTGAATTCTAGATGTGAGGGCCACGTAGTGACCTGAACTCTAGATGTGAGGGCCACGTACTGACCTGAACTCTAGATGTGAGGGCCAAGTAGTGATCTGAATTCTAGATGTGAGCGCCACGTACTGACCTGAACTCTAGATGTGAGGGCCACGTAGTGAACTCAACGTTGAACTCTAGATGTGAGGGCCAAGTAGTGACCTGAACTCTAGATGTGAGGGCCACGTACTGACCTGAACTGATGCTCAGTACTGACCTGAACTGATGCTAAGTGACCCTAGATGTGAAGGTCACTTAGCAGCTTGAACTCTAGATGTGAGGGCCACGTAGTGACCTGAAATCTAGATGTGAAGGTCACTTAGCAGCTTGAACTCTAGATGTGAGGGTAACTTAGCAGCTTGAACTCTATATTTGAGGGCCACGTAGTGACCTGAACTCTAGATGTGAGGGCCACGTAGTGACCTGAACTCTAGATGTGAGGGCCACGTAGTGACCTGAACTCTAGATGTGAGGGCCACATAGTGACCTGAACTCTAGATATTAGGGCCACGTAGTGATCTGAACTCTAGATGTGAGGGCCACGTAGTGATCTGAACTCTAGATGTGAGGGCCACGTACTGACCTGAACTCAAGATTTTAGGGCCACGTAGTGACCTGAACTCTAGATGTGAGGCTCACTTAGCAGCTTGAACTCTAGATGTGAGGGCCACGTAGTGAACTGAACTCTAGATGTGAGGGCCACGTAGGAACTGAACTCTAGATGTGAGGGCCACGTAGTGACCTGAACTCTAGATGTGAGGGCCACGTAGTGACCTGAACTCTAGATGTGAGGGCCACGTACTGACCTGAACTCTAGATGTGAGGGCCACGTAGTGACCTGAACTCTAGATGTGAGGGCCACGTAGTGACCTGAACTCTAGATGTGAGGGCCACATACTGACCTGAACTGTAGATGTGAGGGCCACGTAGTGACCTGAACTCTAGATGTGAGGGCCACGTACTGACCTGAACTCTAGATGTGAGGGCCACGTAGTGACCTGAACTCTAGATGTGAGGGCCACGTAGTGATCTGAACTCTAGATGTGAGGGCCACGTACTGACCTGAACTCTAGATGTGAGGGCCACGTAGTGATCTGAACTCTAGATCTGAGGGCCACATACTGACCTGAACTCTAGATGTGAGGGCCACGTAGTGACCTGAACTCTAGATGTGAGGGCCACGTAGTGACCTGAACTCTAGATGTGAGGGCCACGTAGTGACCTGAACTCTAGATGTGAGGGCCACGTAGTGATCTGAACTCTAGATGTGAGGGCCACGTACTGACCTGAACTCTAGATGTGAGGGCCACGTACTGACCTGAACTCTAGATCTGAGGGCCACATACTGACCTGAACTCTAGATGTGAGGGCCACGTAGCAGCCTGAACTTTAGATGTGAGGGCCACGTAGTGACCTGAACTCTAGGTGTTTAATCAATATTAGAAAAATGGTTACGTGTGTGAGCCAGGTGAGCAGACTCCTACCCTCACTACATTAGTTGCAGAGGGCTCTGCAAATAATGCAAAGGCCCCGGTTATTGTCTCTGTGGCTGTGTTGACATCTGCATCGTGAAAGAAGACATCCCAGTCTTTGCATAAAAAGCAGCCCTTCAGCTCCTCCACTGCATCACCAGACCACACATGTATAGTCTTGGTGACTGGTTTGCTAGATTTAAACACAGATCTATATGTGGGGGTGAGATGGACAGCCTTATGGTCAGAGGTGGCTAGTGGAGCCCTAGCTCTGGCTGTATAGGCGTCCTTGATGTTACCAAAGCACTTGTCCAGTATGTTGCTTTTCCTCGTAGCACACTTCACATATTGTTGGAAGCGGGCGGCCATAGCTGAGTGGTTAGTGAGCCCGCCTAGGGAGCCAGAGGCCCTGGTTGCCCCACGTACGATTCCAGGCCATGCCAGCATATGTGTCGATGAAATGAAATTTGTCCCTGAGCAAGACTCTTAACCCCTAATTGCTCACAGGCCCTCATTGGAAACAAGCCCGCAAGGACTTTCATGAACGTCCTGTTAAAAGGAATTATCCTTATCCTTATCCTAAGCCTGGCAGATATTTCTCCAGAGGGCAGTGGTTTAGGTCACCCTAACCCAGCATAGGTGCGTCAGGCTCATTTTGAAGATGACGGTGTACAGTCTGCCATCTGGCTAGCTGCACTGGCTGCCCTCGCATCTGGCGGTACATACACGACACATACAAAGATATTAGAAAACTCCCGTGGCAGATAGTATGGTCTCAACGTGATACACAACAGCTCCACGTCAGGGTTACATATTGTCACACTCTGACCCTGTCCTCAGCCCCGCCCCCTGTCTTTCCTCTGTGGCTCGCTCTTTCCCCCTTCTTTCCTGGTGATGAGGAGACAGGCTACAGCTGTGCGCCCAGCTGCGCGCTGGCCACTGATTGACAATTGACTCTGCCTTTTAACCAGGCGTTCTCTGTTGGCCCAGGGCTTGGTGTTAACTTCTTGTCGAGTGACCTACTGTTGATTCGTAGCTGTGTCTACTCTCCCTGTGTTTATCTCCTACCGTGCCTTTGTTACTTTTCCCTCTGTCGAGGTGTAACGTTGTTCTTCTGTTTTACTACTGAGAAGTAAAGGCTATTATTTCTGCAAACTCCTGGTTCTGTGCTCCGTTTATTGGTCCAAGTATTACCCGGGTCGGGTCCGTGACAGTAACACCAAGCCTTTCATGGACCCCGCGGAGCACAGGCCGGGTGTTGGAGTCCTGGAGCTGCAGCAGCTCACCATGGGTGAGATCTATGATTCTCTGATCCGGGTCGAGGCGCGGCTAGTGGCGTTGGACTCCCTGGGCCGGATGGACGCTCGCTTGGACGCGCTGGAGGCCAGCGTTCTGGAGGGCAAGGCGGGGATCCGGTCCAGAGTCCAAGGAGTCTTGCAGCGGGTTCGGACGCTGGAGGCGGGGCCTCAACTGGCATCAGAAGCTGACGCGTCGGTCCAAACGGACCCGAGGGAGGAGGAGGAGCCGAGCGGCGCTGCCGGTCCACGGGAGGTGGGAGCCGTTGGCGGGCGAGCCGGCTCAGCAAGGACCTCCAGCATCGAGGGAGCGGGAGCCTGGGCCGAGGTCCCGGATGGGTGGGACCACATGGTTCATGAGTTCCTGGCCAAGGAGTGGGAACTTCGTTCGGAGGAGGGCGGACGTTCGCCTTCCGCCGAGAGAGGGAACCGACGCCGGTCCCCAGAGAGAGAGCAGCGTCGTTCGCCATCCCGGGCGAGGGAGAGGCGCCGTTTATCTCTGGGGAGGGAACGCCGTGGGCGGTCTCCTTCCGGGTCGAGAACCCGTCGTGGGTCGCCGGACAGGGAGAGTCGCCGCCGGCGTCGTTCGCTGGAGAGAGAGGTGCGTCGTCTGTCTCCGGGGAGAGCGGACAGAGATGGCCGCCGCCAAGCTCCCTCCGTGGAGAGAGAGAATCATCGTTTGTCCCCGGACAGAGAGATCCGTCGCCAGCCTCCTCCCGTGGAGAGAGAGGTGCGTCGTCTGTCTCCGGGGAGAGCGGACAGAGATGGCCGCCGCCAAGCCGCCTCCGCGGAGAGAGAGAATCATCGTTTGTCCCCGGACAGAGCGGTCAGAGAGGGCCGCCGCCAAGCCGCCTCCGCGGAGAGAGAGGATCGTCGTTTGTCCCCGGACAGAGAGGGTCGCCGCCAGCATTCTCCCGCGGAGAGGAGGATTCGTCGCCTGCCTCCGGCCGGAGCACGGGCTCGCTTCCCGTCCGTAGAGAGAGAAGGCCGCGGTCACTCTCCACACCTGGAGCCGGGGCACCAGTCTCGGGAGGAAAGGGAGCGCCGCTTCAAGAATAAGTTATGTTTGTATTGCGGTCGCTCTGACCACTTTCTCCTCAAATGTCCCATACGTCCCGTACGGGACACTTATTAGTTTTTCCTTTTGTCTTTTTGTTTCAACCTGTTAGGGCCTTTTGCCCGTCTAAGTCTTTATGACTGTGTACTTTGATTCCAGTGTTTTTGCTACTTTTATGGGGCCTTCTGCCCGTCTAAGGCACTTTAAGAATGTTTACCTTGATCCAGTGTGTTTCTACTGGTGGTAGGGCCGTGGCCCAGTTCTTTTTACTTTTGGTTCCCTTTTATTTTCAGTGTGTTTTCCAGTTGGTTTCCTGTCTCTCACCTGTGTGTTTTCCCTTTCTCTGCCCTTGCTGTTTTGGTTGGTCTGGTGTGTGTTGGGTCTGGGCTTGGCCCAGACCCAACTCCAGAACCGCTCCAACCTCAGCGGCTGACAGGCCGCTGAGGTTGGAGCGGTTCTGGATCCGACTCGAGTTTGGTGGGTCCCATTAACACATTAACCGCCAAGAACGTAGTCCTACGGTCCGTTAAATCCAACTGTTAAGCGCCGAGACCGTAGCCCTACGGGCTGCGGTCTTTTCGCGCATGCGCGGTCCGGGTGCACTTTCGGAATTTTTTTGATCCACTTCCGTTTCCGGTTTGATGACCGGAAATAGAATTATTTGGGATCCGGTTTTGACGATCACGCCCGCTCCCATTCTACAGACGAAACTGAAACTCAATTCTCTTCCTGTAGTTTTTTCTCCACGCATTTCACTGTATAACGTAATCCGCTCTAACTACAACATGGATGCCCCGTTTGACACGCGATCTTCACTGGGAGATACAGGGAGATCTCGCGGATGTAAACAGACCGTGTAGAGCTCAATCTTAAGGATTTTAACAAGATCTATGGCGACATGAAAAAAACAAAAAAACAACAAAAACACCTTGGCACTGGTGAGTACATTATGAGATTAACCTCTGGCGGTCGATGTGTTAAGGAGCCGTCCTCAGCGGTGCTGCCCTTGGTCCTGTTCTTCGTCGCTGCCGGGGTTCGCCTCCTCCCTCTTTTCGGAGGTCATCTGCCAGTACCCTCGGCTCCACCCGTTGCCTGAGCCCTGGCGGCTTATCCTCCCCCCCCCCCCCCATCCCCGGGGAACCCCTTGCCCCTGGGGAACAGGGTCTGTTCCGGTGCCCCCCCCCCCCCCCCCGTCCTTGTTCTGAGGACGTCTGGAATCCGTCCTTAAAAGAGGGGGTACTGTCACACTCTGACCCTGTCCTCAGCCCCACCCCCTGTCTTTCCTCTGTGGCTCGCTCTTTCCCCCTTCTTTCCTGGTGATGAGGAGACAGGCTACAGCTGTGCGCCCAGCTGCGCGCTGGCCACTGATTGACAATTGACTCTGCCTTTTAACCAGGCGTTCTCTGTTGGCCCAGGGCTTGGTGTTAACTTCTTGTCGAGTGACCTACTGTTGATTCGTAGCTGTGTCTACTCTCCCTGTGTTTATCTCCTACCGTGCCTTTGTTACTTTTCCCTCTGTCGAGGTGTAACGTTGTTCTTCTGTTTTACTACTGAGAAGTAAAGGCTATTATTTCTGCAAACTCCTGGTTCTGTGCTCCGTTTATTGGTCCAAGTATTACCCGGGTCGGGTCCGTGACACATATATTGTCTCTGATCGCATAGTTCCAACACCAGCTGTCCTTAACATACACACAGAGACCTCCTCCTGTTAACTTCTCAGAGCTATCTTCTCTGTCAGAGCATCTATGTGACAACCCTTCTACCTCTACAAGACTGTCCGGCATGTCCTTAACAAACCAGGTCTCCGTAAAAACCAATAACCCAGACTCACGGTATTCATAGCTGACTCTCGCTTGTGTGCGTAGTTTGTCCAGTTTATTCCTCAGTGAGCGGGCGTTGCAAAGTAGTATCCAGTTTATACCTCAGTGAGCGGGCGTTGCAAAGTGGTATCGGCGGCAGCGGTAGCTTTGTAGCCTTCCGAGTACGTTGCCTGACGCCACCTTTCCTCCCCCTTTTCCTGGCTCTCCCAGCATGGTACGGTGCCTGTCCTGGCGGCCTCAGTAGCTCTCCTGGAACCAAGCTCAGCAGGTTAGGCGATGTTCTTCCTTCGCCCTCCTGTAGCTGTAGAAGCTCGGTCCCGCTGTACACTAGTCGACCCGTGTTGCTGGGTCCGCGAGCTAGGCACTCAGCTATCCAGCCAGACAGCATTAGCCATGCTAGTAGCCATACTAGTTGGCGGTCCAACCGTCTCCATTCCATTCTCCATAAAGATATCCTATAGTCCATGGTGCACACTTTCCAACCGTGTGATCCCTAGTTTACCAGTCACCACATAAAACAGCACGGAAAACAGCACAAAACTAAACAAATAAGGACATAACAAGTTGCTGCGGAGCCTGTGTGCCCGTGTCGCCGCAGAGCAGCGCCAACACACACACACCAATGGCGAAGGAAACCATGCAAGGCCCCAACCTGCTCATCGGGAGCAGTTTAGGGGTTCAGTGTCTTGCTCAAGGACACTTCGACACTTAGCCAGGAGGAGCCGGGAATCTAAATGGAACCTTCGGATTCCACATTTAAACATCAGAGTAGAAGGTTGTCACATGCGTGAAAGCTCAGCAGCCGTTCTACCTCCTGAGCCACTGCCACCCACAATAATAAAAGAGCCACACACAGAGGAACACAGACCTGCACGTACTGTATGCGTCATAACTTTGTGTAATGGCACATGCTTAGAAAGAACAGATCTACAAGCTAATATCCTGTACCATCGCACAGTGTTGATAGCTTAAAAATCTGTTTCTTTCTCTTTTTTTCACGCATGTGACAACCTTCTACTCTGATGTTTAAATGCTCTGCTCCACAGATCTGCAGCTGACTGCTGGACACAGACAGACACACCACAGCACCGGCTCATAGACAATGATACAGAGAAGAGAGAACGCTTTTATCTCGATCGGAAACAAAAACAAATCACATTCATTTTAACGAGTAATGCAGTGTTACTTGGATCAATAATGTGTAATAATATTACTGTTTTAGCTGCTGTAATATGTTGCACTACTTGTTACTGGGTAAAGTAATAATATTATGGTAATATATTACTAAGTTACATGTTATTGCCCAACACTGGCTGTGTGTGTCTACAGACTACAGGTAAATAGTGTAAACAGACCAGACAGTTGAATCAGTTTATTGAACACATCTATCTCACCTTCAGTTGTAGAGACTCCCCTCGTTGTAGAAGTTGTTGGTGGGTCAGCGTCTGTAGCTTCATGCTGCTCTGATGTTACAACTATTGTGTCAGAAAAGACAACAGACTTGTATAAGAAACCTGCTGTTACCTGGCAGAGATTATCTTAAATTACATTGATTATGTTTGTGTTTTAGTAATGTAATTGACTGTTGTCTACAGACAGTTAATCTGCAGCAGGACAACTGTGTGTGTGTGTGTGTGTGTGTGTGTGTGTGTGTGTGTGTGTGTGTGTGTGTGTGTGTGTGTGTGTGTGTGCGCGTGGGTGATGGATGGGTATTAATGAATTGCACCTGCTGTTCATATCCAATTACAACATAGGAGTGTTTCAGTAGGTTTATCTTGTACACCTACTGTATGCAGCCTCTCTTCACCCACCTTGGGATATGTCTAGAAACCTCTCCACTAGATCATTCCTGTGGATGTTCTTCAGAACATTCACCACGATCCTCTGAGCTGCATCACTGGAGTAGCTCCGCACCATCAGTTGAGTGATGGTCCTCTTGCCCTCCTCCTTAGGGGTTCTCTTTGGGATTGGAGCCAGGCCTTCAAGGACATCAGGGTGCCGCAAATGTAACTTGAACATCTTGAACTCCAAGTCTCCCAGCTTATCCAGAGTTTTCAAGATGTGTTTCTCAAGTGGCTCAATGGTTGAGTCCTGGTACAAACAGAGGATGATAACATCTCAGCTTCATTCTCTTCATGTGTTGGTTATAAAGAGACTGAACACAAGCTTAACCATGCTTTATATATATTAGCAAATACACATTAATTTACAATTATACATGCAATGTTTCTAAAACATATTAGGATTAATTATTTACATATAGGCACATGTAGGTCAGTGAAAGCAGTATTAGGGGCCTTGTCCACAGAGAATTAAGAAAATCCATGTTTACATTGTTTCAGTGAAGCTATTTGTGCTAATATCAAAAATTAAAAGCACAAAATGATGCACAATAATGCAAAAAATCACACCCAGTGTGAAGTGAGTGGTGCCTTTGATGAGGTAATTTCATTAAGCTATATGAACTAGAGGAACAATGGTAAATCCCTGTCCATTCATTTCAATGCTGCTCAACAGGAACACAGAGGGGGCGGGGCTTAAGCTATTACAACCTTTCCCTATTGGCCGTCTAAGAGCACCTACTAAGTTTGGGAAGTTTAGCATGCTGGGAACTGGAGTTATGGCTGTTTAAAGACCAGCCAATAGGGGTGTGTGTGTGTGTGTGTGTGTGTGTGTGTGTGTGTGTGTGTGTGTGTGTGTGTGTGTGTGTGTGTGTGTGTGTGTGTGTGTGTGTAGCCGTGCACGTGTGCTGAGCCAGCCTGTGTGTGTCGCTGCATGTCCTTAAGTGACGCATGTTAGTGTTTAATTAAGGTAAACTGGTTGCATCTTTGTATTATAGTATAGTGTTTTTACTAAAACAAAAACTTCTACAACATAGCTGCCCGGGGACCTAGGCTGTGGAACGCACTGCCGGTGCAGCTAAGGTTAGCACCATCCATGCCTCTGTTTAAGTCACGTCTGAAAACCTACCTCTACACTAAGAGTTTTTCCTAATTGTTTTTATATGATTGTATATACATGTACACTGTAATGTTGTTTTTCTAATTTCATGTTTTGCTTTGCTGTCTGTTGTTTTTAATCTTGCTCTGTGCAGCACTTTGGAACTTTGTTTGGAAAGGTGCTATACAAATAAAATGCATTATCATTATCATAGTTGTCTGTCTCTAAACCATACAACATAGCTGTCTGTCTCTAAACAGTACAACATAGCTGTCTGTCTATAAACCATACAACATAGCTGTCTGTCTCTAAACCATACAACTTAGCTGTCTGTCTATAAACCATACAACATAGCTGTCTGTCTATAAACCATACAACATAGCTGTATGTCTCTAAACCATACAACATAGCTGTGTGTCTCTAAACCATACAACATAGCTGTATGTCTATAAACCATATGACATAGCTGTCTGTCTCTAAACCATACAACATAGCTGTCTGTCTCTAAACCATACAACATAGCTGTATGTCTATAAACCATACAACATAGCTGTCTGTCTATAAACCATACAACATAGCTGTCTGTCTCTAAACCATACAACATAGCTGTCTGTCTATAAACCATATGACATAGCTGTCTGTCTCTAAACCATACAACATAGCTGTCTGTCTCTAAACCAAACAACATAGCTGTCTGTCTCTAAACCATACGACATAGCTGTCTGTCTCTAAACCATACAACATAGCTGTCTGTCTCTAAACCATACGACATAGCTGTCTGTCTCTAAACCATACAACATAGCTGTCTGTCTCTAAACCAAACAACATAGCTGTCTGTCTCTAAACCATACGACATAGCTGTCTGTCTCTAAACCATACAACATAGCTGTCTGTCTCTAAACCATACAACATAGCTGTCTGTCTCTAAACCATATGACATAGCTGTCTGTCTCTAAACCATATGACATAGCTGTCTGTCTCTAAACCATACAACATTGCTTTGTGTCTGTAAACCATACAACATAGCTGTATGTCTCTAAACCATATAACATAGCTGTCTGTCTCTAAACCATATGACATAGCTGTGTGTCTCTAAACCATACGACATAGCTGTCTGTCTCTAAACCATACGACACAGCTGTCTGTCTCTAAACCATACAACATAGCTATCTGTCTCTAAACCATACGACATAGCTGTCTGTCTCTAAACCATACGACATAGCTGTCTGTCTCTAAACCATACGACATAGCTGTCTGTCTCTAAACCATACAACATAGCTATCTGTCTCTAAACCATACGACATAGCTGTGTTTCTCTAAACCATACAACATAGCTGTCTGTCTCTAAACCATACAACATAGCTGTCTGTCTGTCTCTAAACCATACGACATAGCTGTCTATCTCTAAACCATACAACATAGCTGTCTGTCTCTAAACCATACGACATTGCTGTGTGTCTCTAAACCATACAACATAGCTGTATGTCTCTAAACCATACAACATAGCTGTCTGTCTCTAAACCATACAACATAGCTGTCTGTCTGTCTCTAAACCATACGACATAGCTGTCTATCTCTAAACCATACAACATAGCTGTCTGTCTCTAAACCATACGACATTGCTGTGTGTCTCTAAACCATACAACATAGCTGTATGTCTCTAAATCATACGACATAGCTGTCTGTCTCTAAACCATACAACATAGCTGTGTGTCTCTAAACCATACAACATAGCTGTATGTCTCTAAACCATACAACATAGCTGTATGTCTCTAAACCATACGACATAGCTGTCTGTCTCTAAACCATACAACATAGCTGTGTGTCTCTAAACCATACAACATAGCTGTATGTCTCTAAACCATACGACATTGCTGTGTGTCTCTAAACCATACAACATAGCTGTATGTCTCTAAACCATACGACATAGCTGTGTGTCTCTAAACCATACAACATAGCTGTATGTCTCTAAACCATACGACATAGCTGTCTGTCTCTAAACCATACAACATAGCTGTCTATCTCTACAACATAGCTGTCTGTCTCTAAACCATACAACATAGCTGTCTGTCTCTAAACCATACAACATAGCTGTCTGTCTCTAAACCATACAACATAGCTGTCTGTCTCTAAACCATACAACATAGCTGTCTGTCTCTAAACCATACAACATAGCTGTCTGTCTCTAAACCATACAACATAGCTGTATGTCTCTTAACCATACAACATAGCTGTCTGTCTCTAAACCATACAACATAGCTGTCTGTCTCTAAACCATACAACATAGCTGTCTGTCTCTAAACCATACAACATAGCTGTATGTCTCTAAACCATACAACATAGCTGTATGTCTCTTAACCATACAACATAGCTGTATGTCTCTAAACCATACAACATAGCTGTCTGTCTCTAAACCATACAACATAGCTGTCTGTCTCTAAACCATACAACATAGCTGTATGTCTCTTAACCATACAACATAGCTGGTCTCACCACTGTCTTGTACACCTTTCCTTTCATTCTTACTGATACTTTCCTATCACACATCACACCTGACACTTTTCTCCACCCGTTCCAATCTGCTTACACTCGTTTCTTCACCTCTTTTCCAAACTCTCCATTGCTATGGAATGTTCTTAAAGTCCTTCTTTACCTCTACTCCCTATAACCTCACTGTTCCTGGTAGGAACCGTGCTGTGTGTGAGCACTGTGGACATGATATCCACACTGTGTGTGTGTGTGTGTGTGTGTGTGTGTGTGTGTGTGTGTGTGTGTGTGTGTGTGTGTGTGTGTGTGTGTGTGTGTGTGTGTGTGTGTGTGTGTGTGTGTGTGTGTGTGTGTGTGTGTGTGTGTGTGTGTGTGCGTGCGTGCGTGCGTGAGAGAGAGAGCACTATGGTCATGATATGGAAAGTGCTCCTCAGCTCAAAAGGCATTCTCTGTGGACAAGCCCCTCAGAGTTACTATATACTGTTACTATATGAATGTAGAACGTTGCATTAGATGGGACATGCACAACAACTGAGGCGTGGCTGTGCAAATGCAAATATAAATTAAAACCTCTTATACAATAGAGCATCCTATTAAGGACTGGTTTCTTTGAATTAAAAAACAATACTAATGTCTTAGTTCTTACAGTGAGTGTCTACAATGTATTTAAAACACTGAACTCTGGTCTTATTTGTTTGTTCTTACAGTGAATGTCTATGTCTGTGTCTATGTCTGTGTTTTCAGTGGTTTTACGCTAGATGGCGCTGTTCGCTAATCTATGAGGCACCATTTGACTCCCAGTGAAGGAATGAAGGAGCAATTCATCGGGAAAAAAAACTGCCACTGGGAAAATTGCCTTTTCTCTGCTTTCTGTACTTTTTGGCAAAAACAACCTACATTCAACTGCCCACTATGGAATGGATTATTTTATTGCGTTTTTTTAATTTAGATTCTATGAGACACCCAACTTCTTTTAAAGTGATCGGCAGGTGGATCGTTGTGAAGAATGATATTCTATGATTGTAATATTAATATTAATATTCTATAATAAATATTCTAATCTCTGTTGTCCCTGCTGCCACACCCCCTACCTCTGTCTCTGTTGTCCCTGTTGCCACACCCCCTACCTTTGTCTCTGTTGTCCCTGCTGCCACACCCCCTACCTCTGTCTCTGTTGTCCCTAGTGCCACACCCCCCTGCCTCTGTCTCTGTTGTCCCTGTTGCCACACCCCCTACCTCTGTCTCTGTTGTCCCTGTTGCCACACCCCCTACCTCTGTCTCTGTTGTCCCTGTTGCCACACCCCCTACCTCTGTCTCTGTTGTCCCTAGTGCCACACCCCCCTGCCTCTGTCTCTGTTGTCCCTGTTGCCACACCCCCCTGCCTCTGTCTCTGTTGTCCCTGCTGCCACACCCCCCTGCCTCTGTCTCTGTTGTCCCTGCTGCCACACCCCCCTGCCTCTGTCTCTGTTGTCCCTTCTGCCACACCCCCTACGTCTGTCTCTGTTGTCCCTTCTGCCACACCCCCTACCTCTGTCTCTGTTGTCCCTTCTGCCACACCCCCTACCTCTGTCTCTGTTGTCCCTGCTGCCACACCCCCCTGCCTCTGTCTCTGTTGTCCCTGCTGCCACACCCCCCTACCTCTGTCTCTGTTGTCCCTGCTGCCACACCCCCTGCCTCTGTCTCTGTTGTCCCTGTTGCCACACCCCCCTGCCTCTGTCTCTGTTGTCCCTGCTGCTACACCCCTACCTCTGTCTCTGTTGTCCCTGCTGCCACACCCCCCTGCCTCTGTCTCTGTTGTCCCTGCTGCCACACCCCCCTGCCTCTGTCTCTGTTGTCCCTGTTGCCACACCCCCTGCCTCTGTCTCTGTTGTCCCTGTTGCCACACCCCCTGCCTCTGTCTCTGTTGTCCCTGTTGCCACACCCCCTGCCTCTGTCTCTGTTGTCCCTGTTGCCACACCCCCCTGCCTCTGTCTCTGTTGTCCCTAGTGCCACACCCCCCTGCCTCTGTCTCTGTTGTCCCTGTTGCCACACCCCCTACCTCTGTCTCTGTTGTCCCTTCTGCCACACCCCCCTACCTCTGTCTCTGTTGTCCCTGCTGCCACACCCCCCTGCCTCTGTCTCTGTTGTCCCTGCTGCCACACCCCCCTGCCTCTGTCTCTGTTGTCCCTGTTGCCACACCCCCCTGCCTCTGTCTCTGTTGTCCCTGTTGCCACACCCCCCTGCCTCTGTCTCTGTTGTCTCTGTTGTCTCTGCCGCCACACCCCCCTGCCTCTGTCTCTGTTGTCCCTGCTGCCACACCCCCTACCTCTGTCTCTGTTGTCCCTTCTGCCACACCCCCTACCTCTGTCTCTGTTGTCCCTGTTGCCACACCCCCTACCTCTGTCTCTGTTGTCCCTGCTGCCAAAACCCCTACATCTGTCTCTGTTGTCCCTGCTGCCCACAGGTAGTTCTACATGTAACCACCCCCGCCCCCCAAGAGCCACAGTGTAAAAAATATGTTAGACATGGAAGAAAGAGGACATTACCATCCCTGCGTTCGTGCCGGCGCTCCTGGACGGACGGCAGGCTCCTCTCCCACTCATCGCGGCTCCTCTCGTGGCCCTGCAAGTGGCGCCGGGCGGCCGGGCTGGACCTGTCGGAGCGCCCCCCCCGTTGGGGCGACGAGGTGTCGTGGGAGGAGGAGGGGAGGGGCGACCGGGAGCGGTGGTGCTGGTGGTGGGCCGGGGAGAGGGAGTGGTGTTGGTGGTGGGCCGGGGAGAGGGAGTGGCGGCGGCGTGGGGACGGCGAAGAGTGCCTCTGGGCGGAGGAACCCGAGTGGGAGGAAGGAGAGTGGTGGCGGGGGGAGGTGGGTGTTCGCTGGCATTGAGGGGGACTGGGAGACCTGCAGGGGGGGGGGCAAATCAGAGATATGTTGCTATAATCAGTGGTTCTCAAACTTGTTCATGTCAAGGACCCCCAAAATGATATGTATTTGGCCACGGACCCCCCAGAAGCAAAGACTTAGAGTCTTTGCTTCTGAGGTACAAATGTTCGCTTTAAAAAAATATATATTTTCAAAGATTTGCACACATTTTCACGATAAAAAAAATAAATAGCAGATCGACAAGCTGCTATGAATATGTATATCTGCTATTTTTGAATAGCCAGATAAAACTTAAAATGACACAGATGCGTTCCAAGTCTAAAAGGGTTATGGTACATGTTCCTACAGTCTGTAGTGAACGTTGTGGTAAAATAAATGTTTTTTGTTGTTGTTGACACGCTGTGTATTCAAAGGTAGGGTAAGTGACATATATACACACATATATATATATATATATATATATATATATATATAATATATTAGGAAATTGCAGATTGAGGCTTTAACCTTTGCTTTTATGAAATATACGAGATCATTGGGATTTTCTGGAAGATTGAACATAATGCTAGTTTGACCGCCTCAAATACTCTTTAGGGGAGACCCGGGACAAAAGTAACACTTTTTGTATTTGCCTTCATAATTAACTGGAAATATCCTAGTCATCTTTTGCTATAAGAAACATATATATGTGCCCTAATTGATAATAGCATTTTTAAGCTTTCACTAATAAGGACAAGACTAAAATATTAATTTGAATGCAATGAGTCACAGTGTTACTAATCTCTCAAGAACAGATTCTGCTCTGCGTTGGAATCTGTCGAGAAGGCTCGTCATAACATGTACGCACTGGGCTACAAGTGGGCGTGCCTTCAGATCAGGAAGCAGGCCACGCTTTACCCAATCAAATGTAGTGCGCCGGATTCACGTGTCCGTCGATCTTTCCCCCTCGAAACAAACCCAAACTAATTTAACAATAGCGTCCGCGGAGCAGACAAAACCACGGAAAGATATTCACATTTTAACTTGCTCTTTCATCATAGAAACAAGTGGGCTTATAACCAAAACGATCCATGTTCTCTGGGAGAAGTGGTGTTAGTGTTCCGTGTAGAAATATTGTTAGTGGGAATGAGAACATAGTGGCAACACCGGAAGTGAAACGCTGAAGGCAGACCAAAACCCCGGTTTCCTTTGCGCACGGGTGCTACGTCGCCATTGTCCCAGAGCCAAGTAAGATAGTACAAACAGCAGAGGGCGCTGTTTTTCATTCTTATTTGGTTCTGGGTTCCCAGATTGCAGTGTTACAACTGCCCCCGTGACGGGGGCAGTTGTAACAGTGATTCGGGGCAATTGTAACACTGTAAAAATAAGTCATATTAACACACTTTATCTCAAATAAAGGCACATCACTAAGCAATATGTATTTTTTATAATTTAACATGTTTTATATACATAATTAAAATTATTCAGATTTTTATTCTAATTATTTTATTTTTAAATTTTGTGTTTTCAAATGTATGTCTATTTTTTATTTAAATGTTTTTTTACTTTGAAATGTAGTGATATTTAGTGAAATATGTTCATTTACTAACATAAAAGTATGTAATCCCAGACAAAAAATCAGCTTGCATTGAAAACACACGTTACAATTGACCCCGGTCACTTTGTTACAATTGCTCCCGAAGGGGCAACCATGATAAAATCCCATATTCTAGATAGACAAACCTATACTAGCATAGGCTGCTGATGTTAATTTGTGACCAATAACATAGAGATACAATTCATCTAAGTTTAAATCAGCTGACATCTTTAGACAGAAGGAAAATACCGTACACTTAAAAATATACGCTTACACCTCACAATCTGTTTTTGTTGAAAACGTCTGCTGAGATGAAATGATCATTCTATCCTTCCTTAGGCAGAGAGAGGACCCTACTGAGCATGTGCACAAGAAGTCTCACCCTTCTAGCGTTATTTCTGATTAGAATTATTGAGTGTGCTACGTTTGCCCCCTGTTATCTTTGACCCCAGTCTCCCCATAACCGAACAAATGTCTGCGTGGTATGCAGTGGTGTAAAGTAACTAAGTGTATTTACTCAAGTACTGTACTTAAGTACAATTTTGAGGTATTTTTACTGTACTGGCCGCTGCCCAGTCCTGGATGATAAGGCTATATGTATGTGACGGAGTCTTGAGCTACAGCGATGCCCCCCCCGCTCCCCATTCATTTGCTAACAAGCTAATTCATTCATACTCCCACAAGTCAGTATGTTCAACCTCACGCCCTCATTCCCACAGTGCCTCTCTGGCGGTTCATTTAAGGTTTCAGACAATGACATGCAAATTAACTGGTTTAGCACCTTGGCCATCACTTGGCCAACTTAGACCATCACGATGGACTCAGGAGCCCAGGAGTTGTGATCCCCCACCCCACCTCCAAACACACACACACACACACACACACATTTGTAACGCACTTTATATTTGAAGCAAATCTCAAAGTGCTACAGGATTAAAAACATAAAAAGAAAGAGAAAACAATAATAATAGTAAAACAGTGAAATGAATAAACTTCAGATCAAGTCAGCAGGCACAGTAGAAGTTTAAAAAGATAAAACAACTACATCTCTATCTATGCAAATGCCTTGTTAAAAAGGAAGGTTTTTAGTCCTTTTTAAAAGTGTCAATGGACTGTGGTGCTCTCAGATGGTCCGGGAGGGCATTCCACAGTCGAGGAGCAGCTGAGCAGAAGGCCCGATCCCCCATGGTGCGGAGATTTGTTGTGCGGGGCTCCAGTACGTTTGAGTTTCTGGAGCGGAGTGAGCGGGTGGAGCGTGTGGAGTTCGGGGGTTTGATGAGTTCCTTTAGGTAGGAGGGGGCATTGCTGTAGATGCACTGATGGGTGAGGAGGGAGACCTTGTATTCGATTCTGACGGAGATGGGGAGCCAGTGTAGTGAATGGAGGATGGGTGTGATGTGTTCGTATTTCCGCACTCTCATCAGGATCCTAGCAGCACTGTTCTGGATGTACTGGAGCTTCTGGATGCTCTTGCTAGGGATCCCGATGAGAAGTGCGTTGCAGTAGTCAAGACAAAGGCGTGGATGAGTTTTTCGGCATCTGGCAGAGTGAGTGTGGGGCGGAGTCTGGCTATATTTCGGAGGTGGAAAAATGAAGTTTTACAGAGGTGTTTGATATGGGAATCGAAAGTCAGGTGGGGGTCCATTTTAACACCGAGGTTGGTGACTACGGGTGAGAGGGAAAGGATCTGGCTGGAGAAAGTGATGCTAGTTATTGGGGATGATTTGACCTGGTGTGGGGTGCCGATTAGAATGGCCTCTGTTTTTGTACTGTTTAGCTGTAGGAAATTTTGAGTCATCCACGCCTTTATCTCCTCAAGGCAGGTGGTCAGTGTGGATGATGGTGTTGAAGGTGGTGACGGCAAGGAGGCAGAGTGGATTGGGTTGGTCCTGATGTAAAGTTGGGTGTCATCAGCGTAGCAGTGGTAGGAAATCCCATGCCGGCTGATGACACGACCAAGGGGGAGTATGTAGAGTGTGAAGAGGGTGGGGCCGAGAACAGAACCTTGGGGGACGCCACAGGTGCCAGGCTGTGTCCGGGAACTTGCACCTCCCAGGGAGACACGCTCGGTTCTGTCTGTGAGGTAGGAGGTGAACCAGTGTAGTGCGGAGTCGGAGAGTCCTATGGTGGAGTGAAGACGGTTGAGGAGAATATTGTGGTCGACTGTATCGAAAGCCGCCGAGAGGTCCAGGAGGATGAGGAGGGAGGGGGAGCCGGCATCAGCTGCCATCAAAAGGTTTTTGAAAAGTTTCGAAAAGATTATTGTGTTGTAGATGTTGTTGAAGTTGAGTGGCGACAACCTTTTCCAGCACCTTGGAGAGGAAGGGCAGGTTGGAGATGGGTCTGTAATTGGTGAAGACTTCCAAGGGTCAAGGGTGGGTTATATCAGGAGGGGTGTAATGATGGCAGTCTTTAAAGCAGGTGGGACGTGGCCGGCTTGGAGGGAGTGGTTAATGGCTGTGGTGATGAGAGGACTTATGGCAGTGATGTTGGTTTTTACCAGGGCTGTGGGGAAGGGGTCAAGGGCGCAAGTGGAAGATTTCATCTTGCTGATGGTGTCCTCAACCTCTCGCTGTGAGATGTTGACAAAACAGCGGAGAGGCTGGGAGATCACTGGCTGTGGGGCAGCAATCAGGACAGGTAGAGTGGGGGAGGCAGAGAGAACAGAGCGGATGGTATTTACCTTTGATCTGAAGGAATCAAGGTAGTTGTTGCACTGGTCCTCTGTGGTGGCAGTGTGGGTGGGTGATTGTGGTTTAAGGAAGTTATTTATGGTGGAGAAAAGTTGCTTGGAGTTACCGGAACTGTTATTAATTATGTTGGAATAGAATTTTGACCGTGTGTCTCTGAGGGCCGTTGAATAGGCCGTTCGATGCTCTCTGTAAATCAGCCTGTGGACAGTGAGCCCTGACGCCATGTAGCGGCGCTCAAGGATACGGCCTGCTGCCTTCAATTTCCGCAGCTCACTGGTGAACCAGGGGGAGGAGCGTGAGAAAGAGACTGTTTTTGTTTTGACAGGGGCGTGAAGATCCAGGAGACGGCTCAGGGTGTTATTGTACAGGTCAACTGATTCAGTGGCTGATGAGGGGGTTGCAGAGGAGAGGTGATGGAGGTCCAGGGCTATGGCGTCAGGGTTAATGTTTTTTATGTTCCTGAAATGGATTTGGCGTTTTGGCTTATTGTGGGGGGAGGGGAAAAAGGCTTAGTTACGGGGCCAGAGCTCAGCTCTGGACCTGTTTTAAGATTGGCAGTATTCCGCTTCTGCCACTTTTCGCAGTTCTGGCTGAACCGTGCTGTCGCTTTTTACGAAACTCGGCCATATGGTTGATGGTCATGAAAAACTATCAAGAAATAATTCTCACAATCTTTCGTCCAAAGGTGGCGCTATAGCACTGAATTGAAAATGGCAACTTTGAACAGGTACAACTCATGCCCTGTTTGACCTACAGCCATGAAACTTGGATACACATATGCGTCTACTCATGCTGAACAACTTTCTCACAACTTTCACAACTTTTGACCTCTGACCTTTCGATCTCCCACCATTTTGAATTATATGAAAAACAGTCATTGGCTCCTAACTTCTTCATTTTTTCACTTAGAAAAAATCCGCTCCCATCGTTATGTCGGCAGAGGTCCAAAGTTCATGTGTAAAGAGTTTCGTGCAGATTACTCAAACATCCCAGGAGGAGATACGTTTTACCTATTGCAGTTTTATGAAAATTATTCATCTGCCCCTAACACACACATGCAGACTCATATTTCTTTGAAACTTTGCGATAATGTTGAGGGTCATTCCAAAAATCACTGAAACCAATCTTACTCCAATTGGTCAAGGGGGGGCGCTATAGCAATTTTTGTCAAATGCAAACTTTAAGCAGGCAAAAGTCATGCCTCGTTTGGCCTACAGCCATTAAACCTGCTTACACATGTTCAATTCCTGTTAATGGCAATAGGTTGAGACGTCCAATCAATCCATTCTGCTTCCATCTCCCTCTCTCTTCAATCTATTCCGTTTCCATGTTTCTCTCTCTCTCTCTCTCTCTCTCTCTCTCTCTCTCTCTCTCTCTCACAAGCTCAGAATAGTGAAAATAGCATATCTACAAGCTCACAACAAGCAATGCTACAACTGCTGTTGTCATCGGCTGCGTGGAGACAGAAACGAAAACTGATACTGAATTTTTTTTTTTGCTTAATCATTCTGAATCAGCTTTGCTTAATCATTCATCAAAAGTTCTGAAAGTTCCAATGAAGGAACGGGACTCTTACAAGGTTCAACTGGTGACATTGACAGAGAAGCATCAGAAAGATACATCAGACATACAAACATCCCACCAGAAAGAATGAGTGTTCTTGTAGAGAACTTGTAGATCTGCCATTTTCACTATTCTGAGCTTGTTGAATACAGCCCCTGACTACCCTTACAATAATAAAACAAAAATTAACACTGAAACATAACAAAACTCTACTTCTTTTCACAAACTAAAAACTAAATTCAATTAGCAAATCCACTTAAAAATCGAATGAAAACTAACTGCAATTGAAAACATGAAACATGTAGTCAAAACAAAAATAAAAATGTGTGTGTGTGGGGGGGGAGAGAAAACTCCTGGGCTACACAGTAAAATCCTCTGTTGATTTATCTCTGAGAGTGTAGCCTAAAAATTTTTGGATCCACTAGTAAAGTTACTATAGTCTGGTGACAAGCTCACAGTCAAGAGCCATTGTGATGGCCTATTTTTGGCTAGAGACAAACAAAAGACCATGGCCAAGGTGTTAAACCAGTTAATTTGCATGTCATTGTCTGAAACCATTGCTGATGCAGTGCATGTCAGTGTGACTTTGTTTTCCAACCTCGAAAAGTTTTTTGATTGAATACTTTATTTAGTATTTTTCAGACAAAAAGCACATAAAAGTACAGTTAAAATACAAGGTAGACTAAATAGGATTTTAAAAAATCCAAGGAAGCCATATGGCTTGTTTAAATTGGGGTCCTTAGTAAGTTAGTACATCTCCTGTGTTGATTTAACTCGGTTTCACATTCTAAAATAACATAATTGTGCCCAAAAGTAGTTTATAATGCAATTTTATTGAAATGTTACTTTCAGTTGACTAGTATAGTTATTAGTTACTGCTCTCAGAAAGTAGCAGCCTTGGGAGCTGCAATTCTTTTATCTCTGACTTTCCAAGGAGTAGTGCACATAACCTACAGAACAATAAAACACCTTAGCCAACGCACTCATGTCTGCACCAGTAGTGTATTGGAGTAGAGAGTGGCCTTACAATTTACAGACCAAGGTTCAAGTCCAGCTTGGTTTAGTAGTTATATTGTGAAACTGTTGTTTCCGATGTTTTTATGTGTTTGGTTTGTCTAATATGGTTTAATGTGTAAAAAAAATGTTGTTTTTAAAGAAATACTCTCTTTTTCAATCATAAATCTAAATCTGCAATGTAACTAGTAAATAAAGCTGTCAAATAATTGTAGTGGAGTAAAAGTATAATATAGCCGATCTACAAGCTCACAACACGTCTCATCGCGACGCGTTGTGAGCTTGTAGTTCGTCTATTTTCAAACATTTTTGTACTTTTACTTTTGGTACTTTAAGTTTATTTTGATGCTAATACTTTTGTACTTTTACTCAAGTAACATTTTGAACACAGGCCTTTTAGTTGTAACAGAGTGTTTTTATATTGTGGTATTGCAACTTTTAGGCTACTTAAGTAAAATGTCTGAGTACTTCTTCCACCAACGATTTGCTTTTGAATTCTTTTGAACAATTGCTTTTGAATTCATCCTAAGGACTCTTTTTTTCCCTTCTATTTTCCATGTTTTGGATCTGATAAATGGGGCCTCTGATAAATAATACTGTACTTTTACTCCACTACAATTATTTGAAAACTGTTAGTTAGTTTGTAGATTTTGATTATTATCACAAAACATACATTAACCACTTTAGCCCTATACACATTTCGGCCATTTGAAAATAGCCGATCTACAAGCCAGGGTTTCCGCTAGGCATTTTTTGGGCCGGCCACCATGGCCGGCAGGATTATATTTTACCGGCCAAAGAATACATTTACCGGCCATATAATTAACGCCACATGCGTGTTTGCACTGCATACTGTCATGCACCCAACTGATTTGGCTCATTACACCTCGATACGTTAGAGCTGTGCTTCTTTCCACTTTATCACAGATGCAATCTGTTCCTGTTTTTATAGATAACTAAATTATATGATCTACTATATCATGCAGAGATGTCGCTTGCCAAAAATGAAATGAATAAAGTGGGCACGAGTGAACTGCTGCGCAACGAATACCAAAACGTCCGCTCGCGGCGGCTCGCCCCAAAACATGGTCGCCCCGGGGAAAATCCGGCGGTATTTGCCTGGTAGGGTATTCCTGAACAAACATATCAGTAAACTATGCCTAAACCTAACCTTATTCCTATCCTAATCTTAACCTCAGTAAAGCTATACCTAATCCTAAACCAATTTCTACCCTTATCCTCAGTTAAACAAATACTAGAATACAAGAACCACTGGTCCGCCTGAAAAATGGGGGCGAGGGTGTTCTGGGGCGAGTCCTAATAACCCTGCGGGCTGTGGTTTCCCTGCGCAACACCGTCGCACAGTATAAACAAATTAATATATATTTTGGGCTTTACATCGATTCTCATTAAACCTTGATATGCAAAAATAGGTTTTGTTTGTTAACGTGAATTATATGTGTCATGATATATGTGGCCTTGCACGAGGTTGATTACTTGCCTCTGTAGTTGCTTTCACCAACTTTCACCACTGTATCCATTGCAGACAGACAGTCACTGTGCTTGCATAATATCCACGACCCACACGTGTTCGGGTCCCTTTATCGACAATTGGGTCCGGTTTGGTCCATATTCTATCACCTCGTAAAATCCCGGTTCTATTATCAACACCCAAGCGAACCACTCTGTCTAGTGTCTACTCAGCGCTGAAAGACGCAGCTGTGTCTCTCAGCTCAATCATCAAAAATAGCAGACATACAAGCTCACAACGCGGCGCGTTGCGACGTGCTGTGAGCTTGTAGCTCTGATATTTTCAACGTGCGACACCATCGTACAACGAATAGGCTATTCTATAACTGCAGCGCAGAGCAGGCTGTCGGAATTAAACCACACAGTCAGATCATGATACAAACTTTAAATGATTATGATTTTAATGGTTGTAGCCAACTACTTTATCCAAATAATAATATTAATAATAGGCTTAAATGATAAAATAGCCTAATAACAGCATTTTCCCAACCGGCGACGGTGGCCGGTTGTGTTTATAATTACCGGCCAATTAAACATTTTACCGGTCAATGGCCGGTAAATACCGGCTAACGGAATCCCTGCTACAAGCTCACAATGCGTCCCAATGTGACACATAGTGAGCTTATAGATCTGCTATTTTCAAAAGATTTATATACATTTTATACATTTGAAAAGTTGTGAAATGGGACACTCTACATAATGAGTACTTTCTACTTTTGGTACTTTAAGTACATTTTGATACCAATACTTTTTCACTTTAACTCAAGTATAGTTTTATTTCCTGACTTTTACTTGTAACAGAGTATTTCTACTTTGCAAAAGCTAAAAAAAAAGCTAATTTACAGCGGCTGTATCAGCCTGGAATCGAACCCGGATCGCAAAATTGATGGTATATAGCCTTGACCACCAGGCCACTGCAGACTGACTATTTAGAAGGGAAATATGTGATACTAGCCGTGTCACGATACGCCTAATCCACGATTCGATTCGACTTTCGATTTTAAGGTCACAATTCGATTCGATTTTCGATACGATATATATTTATAAAACTTCATTTCTTTCAGCTTTGAGGGCTATATGATTATTAATTTAGGCACAACGCCTCACGCTGCGAGGCGTTGTGAGCTTGTAGATCGGCTATTTTTGGCCGAGAGGTATAGGTGTAGAGGGGAAAAAGAGAAGACTGAGCAACTATCAATGTGGAGCATAATCGACAAACGGTAGCCGTTTTGTCAACAACGTGTCGGGTGCCCTCATAATTCACTGGGAAGCCAAAATATTGTCAGACTTTTGACTTAAAGGTATCATGACATTCATTTTCACTTTTTTTATTTTCAATGTTTTATTTGGGGTTTTATGACCTCAATTACACCCAAAAAACCTGAACTTAGAACATTCAGTGGATTTTCTGTGGTCTGGGGTTTTCTGAATAATTAGGCTGAAAAGTAATCTGAGCTTGGCCCTTCGACAGTGAGGTCACAGTCGATTAATCCCGCCCACTCTCCTCCTCGCCCCTCCCCTCCCCTATCCTTTCCTTTGGGGGGGGCGGAGCAAAGGCGATGATTGACAGGCAAAATCCCTCACCAGCGACACCCGCAGGCAAAGATTTCTTTTTTCATTGCAGTTGAAAAGGCTTTAGAAATGTGAGAGAAAAACACCTGCCATTGATCACTGGAATGGAATTTTCACTTAAAACTTTTTGTACACTTTTGAAGGACCAGGACAAAGACTTTGAATGTGGTGTAAAAGTGAATGTCATGAAAGCTTTAAAGGAAGCGGGAGGGTTTTCCAATTCTTCCGTTTGTGTATCATCATTACCATCGCTGGCTTCAGCAGTGGCCATGGTGAAATGTAAAGTAGTAGTACAGACGCAACGCTACAGCGGTCTCTGTCTCCTCCAAACTCCTCTGTGGTGTGTGTGAGTTTGTCATGTCGTCTTTTTTTTTCTCCCCCGTCGTAAGCACGCATGCGCGATGCACAGAAAAACAATAACAGCGGCTCGTGCATGGCTTCACCCGGACGTGCAATCGGATGTGCGCATGCGCGGGAGTATTTATTTTTTATTAACCCTTGAATCGCGATACGGCTTTTGATTTCGATACACTGTATCGTACGTCATTTTCGGTTCGATTTCGATACGTATCGAGTATCGTGACACCCTTATGTGATACTTAAACCTACAGTACATAGCTGAAATGTACAAAAGATGGCAGATCTATGAGCTCACAGCACACCACTTCGTGCCACAATGCAAGCTTGTACATCTGCTATTTCTTGTCTCCCCCAGTGTTGGAAAGTAACTAAGTACATTTACACAAGTACTGTGCTTAAGTACAATTTTGAGGTTTTACTAGTTACTTTGTAGATTTAGATTACAATTACAAAACACACTAACCACTTCAGCCGATCTACAAGCACACAGTGAGTTTGTAGATAGACTATTTTCAAATGATTTTTTGTACATTTTGAACTTTTGAAATGGGACATTTCCCAAAAATTACGGCAGGAGATACAGTCTATACCAGGGGTCTTCAACAGGCGGTCCGGGACCCCTAGGGGGTTCTCAGAGTTGCTACAGGGGGTCCGCCAAATCTCTGTGTGATAGGATCATTGTTTTTTACACTAACCAACACTTGAACGGCCGAAAATAGCCGATCTACAAGCTCACTATGTTGCTCACTGTGAATGTGCCACCCAGTGGCTGAATGGCCACACTACACATTGAAATAAGATACAATACATCTAGGGGGCGCGGATGAGAATCTGGGGGTGTGGCCGAAAAGGGTACCTACCAGTACCACTCTGTACTGTTTTGAAAATGGCGAGGAAATCAACTGGCTGCCACTGTATATGGTAATGGGTGATAAATGGTATTGGTTATTCCTGAGCTGAAGTGTCTAAATGAATGAATCATGACGTAGCATGTCATAATGGTGACAGCCCTACTGATACGTGCCTGGTCTTGCGCTCCTCGTGGGCGTCTCGCGCCGGCCGCATGTCCCTGGGGTTGTCTCTCCTCTCGCGGTCTGACTCCTCCCTGCTGCCCTGGTGCCTGCTGGGAGAAGACACTGAAAGAAAACACAAACAGGCATTCGGTTAAGAACAACTGATCGCAAATCCTTTCCAATTTGTCTGCTGCTCAGCACATTGTACGCCATTTCATTTCCATCAGGAGATCATGTATTCGGTCCTGTGTGTGTGTGTGTGTGTGTGTGTGTGTGTGTGTGTGTGTGTGTGTGTGTGTGTCTCTGCAGCTAATCCTGCATACTACTAGGCAGATGAGCATCGTTTCTTGTGCACGCTGACAGCAGGCCAACAAGTCAAGGATCTCAGCCCTGTGCATTAACTCTTTGACTGCCAATGACGAGATTTATCGTCATATATTGTTAAGGAGCAGACTGCCAATGACAAGAATGATGAGATTTAGTTTTCAGTGGTTTTACGCTAGATGGCGCTGTTCGCTAATCTATGAGTCACCATTTGACTCCCAGTGAAGGAATGAAGGAGCAAATCATGGTCTTTTCTCTGCTTTCTGTACTTTTTGGCGAAAACAACCCACATTCAACTGCCCACTATGGAAAGGATTATTGCGTTTTTTTTCTCTTAGATTGTACGAGACCCCCAACGTCTTAAAATCATCGGCAGGTGGATCGTTGTGAAGAATGATATTCTATGATTGTAATATTAATATTCTATGATGAATATTCTATTGTCTGTTGTCCCTGCTGCCACACCCCCTACCTCTGTCTCTGTTGTCCCTGCGATCATGGCCTCCTCTCCTGTCGTAGGAGGAGTTTCTGCGGTAGCCCTCGTATCGGTCGCGGTTGCCGCCCTGCTTGGAGCTCCTCTGGGAGCCGTGGTCCGCCGCTCTGCGCTCTGCACACCTCTCGCACACGCCACCGCCGCTGCCCCGCGACTCCCAACTGTCATGGCTGCTCTCCAGCTGGGAGCCCCGGGAGTTTCTGCTGGAGCCTGATGGAAGAGGAGACACATGATGTTACCGCCATTTTTTTTTTTTCACATGAGGCGCTCTAATGCAACTTTGGAATGATCCACGGACCCTGTAAAATGGAATGGACGGATGTCAATTGAGTCCAAAAAACCTACCCATAGGCCCACAGGTTGTTCTACATGTAACCACACCCCCCCCCCCCCCAAGAGCCACAGTGTAAAAAATATGTTAGACATGGAAGAAAGAGGACATTACCATCCCTGCGCTCGTGTCGGCGCTCCTGGAAGGACGGGAGGCTCCTCTCCCTCTCGTCGCGGCTCCTCTCGTGGCCCTGCAAGTGGCGCCGGGCGGCCGGGCTGGACCTATCGGAGCGCCCCCCCCGGTGGGGCGACGAGGTGTCGTGGGAGGAGGAGGGGAGGGGCGACCGGGAGCGCCTGGAGGAGGAGCCACTCGAGGGCGGTGAGGAGCCGGCGACGCCCCCACCTTGGCCGCCGGCGCCACGGTGGTGGTGGTGGGAGAGGGAGTGGTGGTGGTGGTGGGAGAGGGAGTGGCGGCGGCGTGGAGACGGCAAAGAGTGCCTCTGGGTGGAGGAACCCTAGTGGGAGGAAGAGAGTGGTGGCGGGGGGTGTTCAAAGATTTGCAACATTTTCACGATAAAAAAATAAATAGCAGATCTACAAGCTCGTAGCGTAGCGTTTTTTGGGCCTCAGGTCTAAATGGGGTAAAGGAGCATGAAACCCCAGGCTGATTATGTCTGGGTTATTTTCCGGTTCAGTTTCCAAACTACAGCAGAGTGAAAACATAGCTCTTATAGCAGCGCCTGTGATGTAAGCATTGTTTACCGTTGTTTCATAGTGTAGTGTCACAATGTTTACACAGGCTTTATCAACCAGCATACAGACTAAAGAAGAGCTTCTCAATGTGGGGTCCAGGGACCCCCCAAGGATCTTTCTGGGAATTTCAGGGGGTCCCCAGCTACATGGTTATGTATCAAATGGACCCTTACGGGACTGTAACTCAAGAATGTACAGATGAAACCAAATGGACCATTTTCCAGCTAAGTTAAGATGACAAAAACTATGACTAAACATACTGACAATTCTGTTCAGAATTCTGTTATTTTTGGGAAACAGATAAATATAAATTATCCAGCTGGCACACGACGTCCGTTGACGTTGATATTTGGTTGGTTTTAGGTTGTATTGGTAACTGACCAATAACCAACGTCTGTTCAACCTATTATCCCAACGTAAGGTTGACGTTGAATACTGAAATGCTGTTGTCGGATTTTTGACCAAACCTCAATGTCTGCCCAATGTTATTATGACAACCTCCACACAACATTGCAGTCAACAACTTTGAATTAACGTTTGGATCCAACATTGGAGTCCAACCAAAATCCAAGGTCTAAATAACATCAGAGGTTGACGTCAAACCAACGTTGGGTAATGACATCAATCAAACTTTCATTTTCAACTACCACAACGGTCATCCAACGTTAGAGGCCAACGTTGATCTAACGTCATATTGACCTCCTGTGCCAGCTGGGTTAAAGGCATTATGACACCATCAAGGCCTCCCGACCTAAACTTTAGTCGACTAAATCAACTAAAACTTTTCAGATGACAAAAATATGACTAAAACTACATGAATTGTATTCAAAAAGACTGAAACTAAATACACATTTGCGGTCAGAAAATGAACACTTGCTGACCTGCGAGGAGGGGAGGGCGGCACGGGGGTCTTCTGGGACGAGGCTTTAGGGGAGGAGGGGGATTTCTTCCTGGCCGGAGGAGGAGGAGGAGGAGGAGGAGGAGGAGGAGACAGGTCTCTGGAGGGAGACGACACGCTGCCCGAGCGCTCCTCTGACATCATGACCGCTTGGCCTTGTGGGAGCTGTGGGAGCGGTCCCTGAACGACCGACAGACAGACAGACAGACAGACAGACAGACAGACAGACAGACAGACTTTAAAAACAAGATTAATCTTTATGTTTTAATCCAACGTGTCAACACTAAATGGAGTCAAGTTCTGTTCTGTGTTGTTGTCAACGCTCTGACATTTATACTGTGTGTGTGTGTGTGTGTGTGTGTGTGTGTGTGTGCGTGTGCGTGTGTGTGTGTGTGTGTTTGTGTGTGTGTGTGTACTTGGATCTACACTCCTGTGTTTTTATCTCACATAACTTCAACCAGGTAGTCTTGTTCCAACAGGTCCTAATGCCCCTCTGTTACCACAATACCTGCACCTTAACAACACTGTCTGTCTGTATGTATGTCTGTCTGTCTGTCTGTCTGTCTGTAACTCTGAGATGGACCCTTACATTTCATCATGATTGTCCTATATTTCTGTAACTCAGTGTACAAATAGAGCAAACTGAACAAAAACAACAGATCTACAAGCTTACAACGTATGTCTACTGTCAAACTGAACAATAACAGATCTACAAGCTCACAACAAATGTCTACTGTCAAATTGAACAAAAACAACAGATATACAAGCTCACAACACTTCATGTCTACTGTCAAACTGAACAATAACAACAGATATACAAGCTCACAACACTTCATGTCTACTGTCAAACTGAACAATAACAACAGATATACAAGCTCACAACACTTCATGTCTACTGTCAAACTGAACAATAACAACAGATATACAAGCTCACAACACTTCATGTCTACTGTCAAACTGAACAATAACAGATATACAAGCTCACAACACTTCATGTCTACTGTCAAACTGAACAATAGCAGATCTAAAAGCTCACAACACTTCATGTCTACTGTCAAACTGAACAATAACAGATCTACAAGCTCAAAACACTTCATGTCTACTGTCAAATTGAACAATAGCAGATCTACAAGCTCACAACACTTCATGTTTACTGTCAAACTGAACGATAATAGATCTACAAGCTCACAACACTTCATGTCTACTGTCAAACTGAACAATAACAGATCTACAAGCTCACAGCACTTCATGTCTACTGTCAAACTGAACAATAACAGATCTACAAGCTCACAACACTTCATGTCTACTGTGAAACTGAACAGTAACAGATCTACAAACTCACAACACATGTCTACTGTCAAACTGAACAAAAACAACAGATTTACAAGCTCACAACACATCATGTCGACTGTCAAACTGAACAATAATAATATTTTATCCCCCTATAATTTGACAAACCTCTTTAACTCACTCTGTTTGTTTGTTTGTTTGTTTGTTTGTTTGTCTGTGGTGGTGAAGCTTCCCGGTTCTCCTCAGTGGCTCTTTGCACACAGCCATTGACCATTACCATCTGAACTTAACTGACCATTACCATCTGAACTTAACTGACCATTACCATCTGAACTTAACTGACCATTACCATCTGAACTTAACTGACCATTACCATCTGAACTTAACTGACCATTACCATCTGAACTTAACTGCGAAGCCCGTTTTTCAATTTCATCAAATCTCAGCTACTTATTAGCGTTTATGTGTCAAACAATGGGAGATAACGTTGCCATATTTCGCGCGAGAAACAAGCAACAAGGTCTATGAAAAGAAGGCCAAACGAAGCGCCTTCACACATATACCTTGCCTCTTGGAAAACAGCCGATCTACAAGCTCACAACGCGTCCCCACACCCACCTGCACTTTCACAACCAACGCCAAAACACACTACCACCAATATTGCCCCTAAACCGCTTACAATAGGCCAACATGACAACACTAACGTCAGTGAGCTAGCCTGCTTCCACACCATAGACCCCGCCCACTCTCAGAGTGAATTCTTACGGATCTGTGTGTGTGTGTGTGTGTGTGTGTGTGTGTGTGTGTGTGTGTGTGTGTGTGTGTGTTTGCGACGGGGGGGCGAGTAACATGGCAACGCCAGGGAGCCACATTTCATTCTGCGTCGCGGCACCACAACTTGGGTCCTCGGCCGTGTATGCGTGGACACGCGTTGGGGAGGCACGTGTCACAATGTACATTATTTGTGTTTGCGCGACGCCCGTGTGTGTGTGTTCGCGACGGGCCACGGGCCGCATGAGGATGTACCGTGGTGTGTGTGTGTGTGTGTGTGTGTGTGTGTGTGCGCGCTCGCAACGGCTCGCGCGTGTGTGTGTTGTCGACGGGGGACGGCTCTGCCTGTTAGATCTGTATATGCGCGGGTGTTTGTGTGTGTTCTGTGCCTCCACGACGGGATGTGAGTGTGTGTGTACACACTACCGAGTACAAACTCACTTTCCATCCCTGATAAACTGTCTGTTCTCAGCGCATAAGCCAAACTGCACACTTTGGGTGCTCATATCCCCCTATGGGTATGGTCTAGTAATGTATAATTATATCTATATATAAGATTTAATTAATATTAATAACTACCTAAATGTTCATAATACAATACATGTGAATATAATGCAACCAAATGGACCCTTACAGGTCTGTAACTCTGAGAGTGTACAAATGGAACCAAATGGACCCTTACAGGTCTGTAACTCTGAGAGTGTACACATGGAACCAAATGGACCCTTACATTCCATCATGATTGTGTTACATTTCTGTAACTCAGCGTACAAACAGAGCAGATATGAACACAGGTGTGTGTTGACATTTTAACTTGTACTCGGATGTGACTCGGACACAAACAGTTTAACCCCGTGAACCCCTTGAGCCTCTGTGTTCATGGGAGAACTTTAGCAGAAAATAGCCGATCTACAAGCTCACAATATGTCACAATGCAACTGCCTTTTACATCTGTAAACGTTGATTCTGATTCAGCTTCAAATGGCCGAACGCTGAGATCACCTCAATGGTGGCATTTATCAAGCTTTATTCATCTTCACGTTTAAATAAAAGATGTAAGAAAACAAAAAGTGTTCAACAACAACAACACATTATAGTAGATTCATTCAACTATAGCCTACACTTTCTAACTTTCCCCACACAATACCAACACAACATGGACCCACATCAAAGCAAACCACAGTCACAAAGTTCATAATTTGACTTTTTTTTCTTTCTTATTTTCATATTTGTTATGTATAGATTTCACAATGATAGCTTACGCATTTGTTTGATGAAACAATGTATCTGAAAATACATGAATGCTGACATCAATCTATCGTTGGGTTGTGTTAAAAAACAAAACAACAACTAAACTAAACGTGACCTCACTGACACGGCAGCCCCTCCTCAAAACATACTGGTCACCTGACCTGACCTCGTTTGTCCTCACTGACACGGCAGCCCCTCCTCTAAACATACTGGTCACCTGACCTGACCTCGTTTGTCCTCACTGACACGGCAGCCCCTCCTCTAAACATACTGGTCACCTGACCTGACCTCGTTTGTCGTCTAAAAACTGCAAACTCTGGAAGCCATTCTTAGCCAGCGCTCGACTTATTTTTTTTTGTTTTACATATTCCATGAATGAAAAGGAGCAGGAAAGAAGATAAATCTTGAATCTATGAATCCAGTCATGATTTTATTCTGTAAGTCTTACCTGTGTTGTTGTAGTTCAGTCTATAGCCTACACTTTCTAACTTTCCCCACACAATACTAACACAACATGGACCCACATCAAAGCAAACCACAGTCACAAAATTCATAATTTGACTTTTTTTTTTTTTTCTTATTTTCATATTTGTTATGTATAGATTTCACAATGATAGCTTACGCATTTGTTTGATGAAACAATGTATTTGAAAATACATGAATGCTGACATCAATCTATCGTTGGGTTGTGTTAAAAAACAAAACAACAACTAAACTAAACGTGACCTCACTGACACGGCAGCCCCTCCTCTAAACATACTGGTCACCTGACCTGACCTCGTTTGTCCTCACTGACACGGCAGCCCCTCCTCTAAACATACTGGTCACCTGACCTGACCTCGTTTGTCATCACTGACACGGCGGTCGTCTAAAAAAAACTGCAAACTCTGGAAGCCATTCTTAGCCAGCGTTCGACTTATTTTTTTTTGTTTTACATATTCCATGAATGAAAAGGAGCAGGAAAGAAGATAAATCTTGAATCTATGAATCCAGTCATGATTTTATTCTGTAAGTCTTACCTGTGTTGTTGTAGTTCAGTCTAAGGCGCTCTAGATCTTCATAGCTCTCACAGGACTTGATACAGGACCTGACCATACAAGGAAACAAGAGTTTGATTGGTTTAGAACAGCGGTCAGATGTGTCAATACATTCAGGTAAACATGACCTTATCAAACCTTGGAGTAAAGAGAAAGGGGCTTGGCATAGTGGGGTTTGTTGGTGAAGTGAAGAGAAGTTTAGTAATAACTCTAAGAAGGTACTGTAAATACAAATAAAATGACCCAAAATGACTCAACTCCACCTGGAGTTATATTAGTTATTAAATATCTCAGCCAGGCCGGACGGCGAAAGGCTGGGGATTATGTTTCTGCCCCTGTTTGTCTGTCCGTCTGTAAACAGCTAATCTCCAGCAACGTTGGACCGATCAGTATGAAACTTTTCACACACTCCCTGTAGGCCAAGGAAGAACCCCTGCCACACATTTTTTAAATGGGCCTCATGGTGGCGCTATAAGACACATTTTGGCCTATAACTCAAACCGTAGGTTCTAAAATCACATTTTCTTGTTCCTTGTATTGCTTGGATCATGCTGCAACTAATCATATTGGCCCCGCCCATTTGTGACTGACTAGATTTTTCACCATTTTGTTTTCTTCAAAACACACTTTTTGCTACAACTCCCACAGATTTTGTCCTAAACTCTCACACATCGCTAGAATTATATGTGGAGTCATGTGATCAAGATGTATCAGTCGGATCCTGCATATTAAATTCCAATTGGCTATGATTGACTTTCAAAGTTGTGGGCCCTGGGTAGCCTGGCGGAGATTTGCACTTTTCTTGTCTGTCTGTCTGTCTGTCTGTCTGTCTGTCTGTCTGTCTGTCTGTCTGTCTGTCTGTCCGTCCCTCCCAGGCGGCAAGCATTCCCATCAATGGTTAACCAGTTCCTCCCCCGCTAATTATAAATATCTCCTTCTCTCACTCAGTACCTCACACACACACACACACACACACACACACACACACACACACACACACACACACACACACACACACACACACACACACACACGTGTACTTTTGTAAAGTTCATAAAGTTAACATAAGTATAACTACATGCATTTGAAATTAAATTTAAATTTAAATTTTCAGGATTCCAATTCAAAAATAGCAAAAAAGAATATTTGCCTCTGAGATGTAGTGGAGTAGAAGTAAAAGTACTGGAAATTGGAAAATACTCCAGTAAAGTAAAAAATACCTCAAAACTGTACTTAAGTACTTGGGTAAATGTAGTTAGTTACTTTACACCACTGACGGTGCAATAGTTATTTCTCATTAGACACACAGTAGGCTCTAGACCAAACTCTTTAGCTCAAGACCTAAAAGACAAATTAGACAGAAAATACAAAATAGCAGATCTACAAGCTCACGTGAGTCACTTCACTTCACACAGCGTTGCAAGCTTGTGGATCTGTTATTTTCCTTATGCTTTCAACTGCTTGACCTTATCGGTTGGGAGGGGTATTGCACTCTGATTACATTATAACTCTAGGACAAAATGGCCGCCAATCGGATTAAAATGCTTTTTATTAAACAATACGGAAGATACGGGTACTTTTTAAGGCCCGTAAATCATTGTAACATCCGTGGCCATACGGTAAGCACTTAATATCAGAAATATGAACGTTTATGTAGATGTACGGACTGTAATGGAGAAAGTGCAAAAACCAGGTTGAAGTTCAGCCTCATAATCAGCTATAATGAACGAACAGTTGAGAAAGAAAGCTGCACATTTAAGCACATAGAATAGAAGTTTTGCTGAAGTCTGTGTCACGTGTCCTCTAAGGTTTTCTATAGTCTGTGTCACGTGTCCTCTAAGGTTTTCTATAGTCTGTGTCACGTGTCCTCTAAGGTTTTCTGGAGCTCAAAGCATTTTTTAAAACTCTAAAAACAGAACAAAAACACATGAAGCGAGCCTACGTTACTGAAAGCCTTGTGACCCATAGAAAGCTGTTACCCTAGAGGGAGCTGTTTCACAGGAGAGCAGAGAACACGGGTGGCCCGAGTCATACTTCGTCACACGACGGTGTGAACGCACAAAGTAACTAAGTACATTTACTCAAGTACTGTACTTAAGTACAATGTTGAGGTATTTTTTTACTTTACTGGAGTATTTCCAGTTTTCAGTGCTTTTACCTCTACTCCACTAGATCTCAGAGGCAAATATTATACTTTTACTCTTTTTCTCCACTACAATTATTTGAAAACTTTAGTTACTAGTTACTTTGTAGATTTTGATTATTATTACAAAACATACATTAACCACTTCAGCCCTATATACATTTCAGCCATTTGAAAATAGCTATTTTCAAAAGATTTTTTATACATTTGAAAACTTGTAAGGAACACAGCTTATTATCCACACACCCTGTTTTCTTTTTATTCTCCGGGTCTTTCCTCTTATAAATATATATATTTTTAAACAGGGCGTGGATCCTGAAAGTTACAGTTTAGTTCAGACTGTTTGTAACACATATATAAATATAAATATAAATATAACTCTACCTGTCTCAGTGTAACAGCTGCTCCACATCAACAGGTATACAAAAAAAATCACATCCATGACTTTACTGAGAAGAACAATGATCCTCCATCTTGTCTTCTTGTTCCTCCAGAGTTTACTTTGAAAACTATCATTTACTTTCGATTTCATCATGTATTAACATCTGGGACATCTGCCAGTCATTCCAAACTGACCAGTGAGTGAGATCCGGTCTTAGACCCGCCTGCCGTATCCGGCAGTTCGCGCCGCACACATTACATGCAAACACCGTTTCCGTTTCCGGTCTAGAGACCCAGACCGGATCAGCAACACATTGTGGTCTTTACTCCCTATGGATGCGATACCGTGTTCGGCCACTGAGTCTGTGGCGCTGTTTCTCACTCTGCCAGCCAATCAAAGGGCTCTCCGTTGTTTGCTGTAGCAGCCATCTTGTTTGTGTCTTTATGCGGACCAAGCCCCCAGAGTTGCTGAGAAACATTGAAGCTGCCACCCCAGTGGCCAAAGCTGGAACTGCAGGCGGGGAGAAATACCTGCACGCACAAAACATACTGAGAGATATTTATATTTATACATATAAATATGTAAACATATTATACATACATACATATGCATTTACATATAAATATGCATCTCGGGTGTATTTAATAAATATCTCGCGTTCAATCCTTGACACACGGGCTACCGTAGAACGCAAAAAGGACACTAGTGCGCATGCTCATAACTCTATGGGGGGTCAAAATCAAACCAATAATTCTACTTCCGGCAGGTTTCTGGGCGCTTCAAAACGCCAGTGAGCACATTCATTGAAATGATAGCTGGGGGCGGGGCAATCCGCCCTCTAGTCTATGATGCGGACACAGGATCACAGACTGACAAATATGATTTTATTTAACGATAGAACAACTAAAGTACATTATTAAACGCATGTATGACATGCGTGTGTTTTGTCATGCTATGCTGGCTGATGTGATGAAGAACATGGTTTTAGGACGTGTAGAGATATTCATTAATATTATATTATTATATATTATATAATAGTATAGTGTCTGACAGCATATTCATTAATATTATATTATTACATATTAAATAATATTATAGTGTCTGACAGCAGAGATATTCATTAATATTATATTATTATATATTAATTAATATTATAGTGTCTGACAGCAGAGATATTCATTAATATAAATTTAAATAATCCATTCATATAGAAGTTATATTATAGCACAATTAATTACTTATTAATTTGTTTAATGAATTAATATTATAATTATTTAAAAAAAATAATATATATATATATATATATATATATATATATATATATATATATATATATATATATTAAAGAATAAGTATATTAAAGCAAACATATATAATTATATATATATATATATTTGTATTATTTTATAGAACATTTAGTTACTTATTAATTAGTTAAATGAATTAATATTATAATTATATACATGTTTTTATATATTTATATATATATATGTTATATTATAGAACAACTAGTTTAATTCACATCCATTCATTTAATGTAACTTTCCACGGTACATTTATGAACCGTCGTATGACGGTGTCGTGCTCCATAAATAGCAGATCTACCAGCCCACAGGGCGGAGCGGAGGCCACTCATTGTGGGCTTATAGATCTGCTACCGTTTTCGTCAGAAGCCCACTTCCTGGTTTCTCTTCTTCTTCACTCAGAAAGGACAACGGCTCAGTGTCGCCCTCCTGTGGTTCATCATTACCTCCACACTCTGTGCTTTGAGATGCATTGGGATGCAAAATGCATTAAACAGTGGATAATAGTGCCCTCTGGTGGTTGATCTACCAACTCTATATCATTTATTAAAGTGTTTTTATTTATTATAAAGCGTTATTTTACCTTCATATAATAACTTGTTCTTATAATAAATGATTGTTGTTAACTGTTGTTATTTTACCTTCATATAATAACTTGTTCTTATAATAAATGATTGTTGTTAACTGTTGTTATTTTACCTTCATATAATAACTTGTTCTTATAATAAATGATTGTTGTTAACTGTTGTTATTTTACCTTCATATAATAACTTGTTCTTATAATAAATGATTGTTGTTAACTGTTATTATTTTACCTTCATATAATAACTTGTTCCAGTCACTCTGGTTTCTATTTACTGTTCAGGACTCACATCCGGTCTACAGCCCGCCTACTGTATCCGGTTATTTGTTCATACACACATACTCTCACATAACCCGTTTCTGTATCCTTTCTAGACCGGATGTACAGAGTTATGATGGAACATCAAGTTACTTCAGTAAGCGGAAGTTCTCTCATGGTTTATAGCGTTCAATTTGACATAATTTACTTTTATTTTGAAGAGCAACCGGAAGTTATCTCATGGTTGTCATCGCTGACTTAACAGACATGTTTGCTAATTTTCACCACAAGGGGGCAGAAAAGCCTAGATTCTGCTGATATATTATACATTGAGCTGAAAATGAGGATAAATAATGTTATAATAATGTAAGTCTGTGGTGATTTAATAATAATAATAATAATAATAATAATGATGATGATGTAAGGTGTCTGTGGTGATGTGAAAGGAGTTTGTTGAATACCTTTATTATAAATTGCATTTATTGTTGATGGTAATTTATATATACATATTATAATGATACATATATTATCTATATAATATTATATAGATAATACATATATTTAATATTCATAAATTAATGCCTTTGTCATACTAGTGTCACACAAAAGTAGCAAAAATAGCCAATCTACAAGCTTTGTGAGCTTGTAGATCGGCTATTTTTGCTATATTTTCTTTTTGTTTGTCTGTGGGTTCTATAGATGTTTAATCAATGAAAATAACAGCTTAATTAAATTATTATTATTATTATTATTATTGTTATTATTATTATTATTACCCTTAGTATTACCCATAATGAATAATACTGTGTGTGTGTGTGTGTGTGTGTGTGTGTGTGTGTGTGTGTGTGTGTGTGTGTGTGTGTGTGTGTGTGTGTGTGTGTGTGTGTGTGTGTGTGTGTGTGCGTGCGTGCGTGCGAGCGAGTCTGGCAGCACTGAGGTGATCCCGCCCCGCCCCCCTGCTCCAGTAACATTACACACGTACAGTCCTACTATGAGGAGAAATGCCATGGGAACGGCCATACGTCATCAGCAGCCCCCCTGTCGCCCCCACCCTGGTCTGATCTGATACCATCATCGGAACCAGAGCATCTACCAAACACTGCGCATTTTACTGAGGAAGAGGTGAAAAAGGTAATTGACAAGTTACCAAATTATAAAGCAAGTGGTGTAGATGGGGTAACGTATGAAACGATCAAAAGCACAAACTCATATAGGACTTTAACTTATATCTTTAATGTATGTCTGGAGAACAAGAGAGTACCCGACTCATGGAAAGGAGCCCTCGTTCACAGAATACCTAAAAAAGATAATATCCCAGACGACCCAACTACATGGAGAGACATATCCCTCCTCCCAACTGTGTATAAGGTGTTCATGAAATGCCTCCTCTCTCGCATCCTGCCGTGGCTAGTGGAAAATAACATTCTATCCACAAAACAAAAAGCCTATATAGAGAGGCAAGGAATGAATGAACATGCCTTTTGCCTCAAGACCGGCATCGATGATTTTAAGCACGAGTCATCCCGCTTCTACGCAGTGTTTTTAGATTTTCGTGACGCATTTGGAACCCTGGCGCAAGACATTATGTTTAGATCCCTGGAGGAAATCCATCTGCCCCAGGTGTATATAGACATTGTCAAGGACGTCTATAGGGACTCTTTCATCCAGGTGATATGTGACAAACAGCTCACGGACCCAATCCCCTTACAACTGGGCATAAAAACAGGCTGCCCATGGAGCGCAGTGAACTTTGTGCTGGCAATCAACGGGTGGATACGGTGGATGTGCCAGTGTGCGCCTCTCAACATCTACTCCCCCAACCCTGTGCAAGGGAACGCAGACGACGTGGTCGTATGTTCCCGACACGAAGGAGTCATAAAAGACATGCTTTCCAGGACTGACTCTTTTTTGGAGTGGTCTGGACTACAGGTAAAACCATCTAAATGTGCTGTCCTTTATGAGAGGAGGAGCGGGGGAAATCGATGGTATCACGCCAAATCAGACAAAATTCCAACATTTACAATAAACAATGTACCAATCAGAGTCCTTGCACGCCACGAAACATACAGCTACCTCGGCCATAAATGTAATATTGCTGGGGAGTGGACGGCGCAAGTGGACGAGATTGTCAAAGAATACACAGCCAGGCAGCTAGACCTAATAAACTCCTCTCCTCTTCCACTGGTTATGAAGCTAGAGGTGATTGGGCAGGTCGCCTTATCCAAAATACACCATCTCTTCTCTAACATTCATATACCAAAAAAAGTACTGTATGACATTAACAACAAAACTGTACAGCGAGTGAGAGAATGGTTTGGCCTCAGCACACATACAACCCGTGACCTCATATTCCGCAGTAAGCGAGAAGGAGGGCTGCGGGGAGCAGATATCGAATGGACATATATATCCACGCGCCTTTCCCATCTATTAAACATGCTTAACAGTGACGATCAGACAGTCATAGAGCTAGCCAGAGCCTTGCTTATTCTCGATCTGGAGCGACGCAAGGTCCCAAAAACTAGCGACCCCCCCAGCTTCCTTGGGTTTAAAAAGAAGCCCAGTGGGAAATTGGACACCAACACAGCCGGTTTTGGCGTAAACTCTCACTGGCACGCCTCCAAGTGCTGCCAACCAAACTGAATCTGTCCATCTGGTATCCCAATAAACATGACTCTTACTGCCTACACCATGGACAGTATCAGACCATAGAGTCCATGTCCCATATATTAAACGGTTGTAATGTTTACAAAGGACTGTACATAGCCAGGCATGACAGAATTGTTGACATTATTACAAAAGATGCGTCACCCATGTTTGATTCCTCTGTTGTGTTTTACAAACATTCTTGTGTGAAACCAGAAATGTTTCAATGCAATGACCCCCATGTATTTGCAAATATAACTGCAGACACACCGGATGTCATTGTGATTGATGAGAACAGCAGAGAGGTTTTCCTATTGGAAGTTGGCTGTACTTTTGATTCAAGTTTAGAGGAAGCTTTCCTTACTAAGCAAGTAAAATACCAGCCATTAGTACAAGCCATTATACATCTAGGCTACAAGTGCCAGCTCATTGTTTTTATATTTGGCAGCTTGGGCCATGTCCACAGGCTGGTGGTCAGGGGTCAGATGTCAGAGGTCATGATGTCCACAGGCTGGTGGTCAGGGGCTTGAAGATTATGGGGTTGTCCAAGTGTAAGGCAAAGCAGCTTGCAACATATTGCTCAATCTCCTCCATTATAGGCAGTGGATCTATTTGGAGGAGAAGGTGCTTCCTGTACCCATAATTTTTCTCCGGCGTTGGTAATATGACAGACTGAAGTGTATCACCAATGTTAACTGTGAATAAGTTCATGTGCATTTGTTGTTTATATTCTGAACTTGTTTGGACTGAAGCACTGGGACACATGTTGTTTCGAGTGTGTGGGACATCAAAAGCAACTGAAAAATATTTGTGCCCTTGTAATGTATTTTATAAATGTGGACTCAAATAAAGATATTGAAATGTGTGTGTGTGTGTGTGTGTGTGTGTGTGTGTGTGTGTGTGTGTGTGTGTGTGTGTGTGTGTGTGTGTGTGTGTGTGTGTGTGTGTGTGTGTGTGTGTGTGTGTGTGTCATAGGGACACACAGAAACTACACATTTCACGCCCACTTTTGAGACAGCGCCGCTACTCGAGGTCCGTTAGAACGATGAACTGCAGCTGCCAATGCATTCCCTTTGAGAGGATATGAGAGTTAGCCTACTTTTAAAATGATCCTACATTAACTGGAGACCATATTGATTTAAATAAAAATATGTTTCCAAATGTATGGAGTGTCTCTGTCAACACATCTTCTTGTTTTCTTAATAGTTGATGTGTTTCACATTTAATTTGCCACTTTAATGGATTTAACACAGCAGACGGTAGACGGCAGACAGACAAGTAGTCGCATTTCAATGATATCACTGTCTTTACGAGCGCCAACTTTGAATTCTCATCCCAATCCCGACTGACTTTGTTCATGTCTATATTTTGAACATCTCACATATATATATATATTTGTATTTTATATATAATATTAAGTTATTTTATAGAACATTTAGTTACTTATTAATTAGTTAAATGAATTAATATTATAATTATATACATGTTTTTATATATTTATATATATATATGTTATATTATAGAACAACTAGTTTAATTCACATCCATTCATTTAATGTAACTTTCCACGGTACATTTATGAACCGTCGTATGACGGTGTCGTGCTCCATAAATAGCAGATCTACCAGCCCACAGGGCGGAGCGGAGGCCACTCATTGTGGGCTTATAGATCTGCTACCGTTTTCGTCAGAAGCCCACTTCCTGGTTTCTCTTCTTCTTCACTCAGAAAGGACAACGGCTCAGTGTCGCCCTCCTGTGGTTCATCATTACCTCCACACTCTGTGCTTTGAGATGCATTGGGATGCAAAATGCATTAAACAGTGGATAATAGTGCCCTCTGGTGGTTGATCTACCAACTCTATATCATTTATTAAAGTGTTTTTATTTATTATAAAGCGTTATTTTACCTTCATATAATAACTTGTTCTTATAATAAATGATTGTTGTTAACTGTTGTTATTTTACCTTCATATAATAACTTGTTCTTATAATAAATGATTGTTGTTAACTGTTGTTATTTTACCTTCATATAATAACTTGTTCTTATAATAAATGATTGTTGTTAACTGTTGTTATTTTACCTTCATATAATAACTTGTTCTTATAATAAATGATTGTTGTTAACTGTTATTATTTTACCTTCATATAATAACTTGTTCCAGTCACTCTGGTTTCTATTTACTGTTCAGGACTCACATCCGGTCTACAGCCCGCCTACTGTATCCGGTTATTTGTTCATACACACATACTCTCACATAACCCGTTTCTGTATCCTTTCTAGACCGGATGTACAGAGTTATGATGGAACATCAAGTTACTTCAGTAAGCGGAAGTTCTCTCATGGTTTATAGCGTTCAATTTGACATAATTTACTTTTATTTTGAAGAGCAACCGGAAGTTATCTCATGGTTGTCATCGCTGACTTAACAGACATGTTTGCTAATTTTCACCACAAGGGGGCAGAAAAGCCTAGATTCTGCTGATATATTATACATTGAGCTGAAAATGAGGATAAATAATGTTATAATAATGTAAGTCTGTGGTGATTTAATAATAATAATAATAATAATAATAATGATGATGATGTAAGGTGTCTGTGGTGATGTGAAAGGAGTTTGTTGAATACCTTTATTATAAATTGCATTTATTGTTGATGGTAATTTATATATACATATTATAATGATACATATATTATCTATATAATATTATATAGATAATACATATGTGACCGATGTTAGATGTCTCCTCTCTGAATTAAACACACTCGGAGTTCAGGTGGTGGTAACAGCTCAGCAGCAGGGTATTTATTCTGCATTGACAATAAATGGACATGGGAGACAGTGTATGTCAGCACATGTGGACACCAAAGCACTTGTCTGTCTCTCATGAGAATCCTCCATTGCTCTGAGAATTAACTAGTATACTATACACAGTATTCTTACTGATCTAGTGATCGTATAGTGGATTTGATACAGTCTACATAAATACAACTTTAGAAAACAACACTGTCCTCTTAAACAAATACAGAAAATATACAAATACATTTAGTATATTTTTACCATGAACTATTACCATTTTTTATAGTATTTCTTATTTATCAAATCACATGAATTGCACAAAACATGAAATTACAACACTCTTTAACAACATACCTGCATTGACAATAAATGGACATGGGAGACAGTGTATGTCAGCACATGTGGACACCAAAGCACTTGTCTGTCTGGAAAGACAACAACACAATCTGTCAGCTACTTGTACAGGGGACGTTTTTTACAAGTCACAAAACATACACAAAATGAATGATTGACCCAATAAAAACATGACAGAATTAGTCTAATATAGTTAACATTCAGTCAGTTAACCCAGATTAACTTTTAAGTGCTTTTCAAGATAGTTAACATTAGTTTTGTCCACAGACATACAGAGACGTTTACCTCTCATGAGAATCCTCCATTGCTCTGAGGATTACCCATAGTCCCTTGCTAATATGAAGCTTGGTGCAGGCATGTTGAACAGCAGGTGGCGTAGTTTCCCCATTTAGTGGGATTTTAACTACAACCTATTGAACTATGTTACATACACCCCCCTAAAATCCTGCTAAATCGGGGTACATACAACAAAAACAAAATCAAAAAATACAACTCAAGTCTCCAGTTACAGTATTCAGCAGCAAGAGCAAAACTCAGTTCAAGTCAGTTAAAACAACTTTCCACTTGGAATTAAATCAGAAAGGGGTTTGATCAGTCCCCTTACCAACAAAAGACACGAAAGATGCCGTATACACCTCTCATTTTGTAAACCATGCTCTATAACGAGTCAACTTAACTGGAAGATACCTCAGGCAAGTACCAATGCATAAAAATAAAAATAAAGTATTCATCAATCTACCCAGAAAACATGTCCTTCACAAAAGAAAACAAAGAATCAACAGTTGACACTGACACTGAGTCATCAATGATCTGTTCATTCATTTCACAAATGAGTCGAACAGGTGGCTTCACACTTCTGCCTGCCCTAGTACGACGTGGACGTGGCTGTGAAGAACCTACTTGGTCCTGTGCTAAATCACCTAGCTGTGTGTCAGCTGCATGGGTCGGTGTGTGATCAGTCTGTATGTCAACTGCATGGGACTGTGTGTGATCAGTCGGTATGTCAACTGCATGGGACTGTGTGTGATCTGTAGCCATGTCAACTGCAAGGGGAGGGGAGGGGACATGTTGAGCTGCTCCTGCTGAGGGCTGGGATGGTGAATCCTGGGATTTTTCACATTCAGGAAGGGGGCCAGGGGAAGGGAGCTGTGCAGCATTTGGGGAATTATCTGAGGTACTTGAGACCTCACTCACAGGGCGGGGGACCACAGCCCCTTCGGTCACTGAGGATGGGGCACCCACAGCCACTACAGAGGAACACCCAGACTGGCTGGCTGTAGCATCTCCATCACTCACATCGTCCATTTGCAGAAGCCAGTTAATTGTCTTTGTCTCACCGTCCTGTACATCAACAGGAACCACTGGGTCACTCTGTTCACTCCCAGCAACTGAAGAGCAGCTTGCCTCTAAGACATCATCATCTCCTTCCACGGGGAGAAAACTCACAGGGAGGAGCAAGTTCCTGTGGACAACTTTTTCCTTTGACGTCACAGGGTTCCTGATGCAGTACACATTGATTCCAGGCTTCACAGACACCACCTCATAAACTGTAGAGTCCCATTTGTCTGCAACTTTCCTCACTCCCTTCAGACCACGATTAGCAAGCAGGACTCTGTCACCCACAGTGAGGGGAGACCCTTTCGCCTTGCGGTTGTAATTCTCAGCCTGACGAGCCTGTGCTGTCCTACTGTTTTGCTGGGCAATGCGTGCAGCCTCCGACAGGTCACGCTTCAATCGAGAGACAAAGTCGCAGTGGTCAACAACAGCACTGTTGGGGAGGGCATGCTGGAACACAACATCAACAGGCAGACGTGGGATCCTCCCAAACATGAGAAAGAAAGGGGCAAAGCCTGTTGTCTCATGCTCAGTACAATTGTAACAGAACGTCAGCATCTGGAGCATTTGCGGCCATCTGGCCTTGCACTGTGAAGGCAGGGTTCTGATCATGCTTCCGAGAGTCCTGTTGTATCTCTCAACAACCCCATTCCCCATAGGATGGTACGGGGTAGTGTGGGATTTCTGGATACCAGCCATTTCCAGAAGCTCCTTAATGAGTCGACTTTCAAAGTTGGCTCCTCGATCTGAATGGATGCGTTTCGGAAATCCATAAATGCTGAAAAAGTCAGTCCAGAGACGGCGGGCAACCTGCTTTGCTGACTGATTTCTACATGGGAATGCGTGTGACAGCTTGGAAAAGTGATCTGTCACTACTAGAACATCCACACACTTTTTGTCAGTCTGTTCTGCAGTCCAGAAGTCAATACAGACTAGTTCCATCGGTTCAGTCGTGCGAATGCTTTCCAGAGGAGCACGGTCGTTAGGCTCCGGGGTCTTCCCAACTACACAGCGAAAGCAGTGTCTCACATGGTTGATGATGTCATGTTCCATTCCTACCCAGAAGAACCTCTGCCTGGCGAGAGAAAGTGTGCGAGCTTGCCCCTGATGACCAGCTGAGTCATGTAGGCCTTGGAGGACTTGGGCCTTCATGGAGTCTGGAACAACGAACTGGTGAATGGTCATGTTCATCTGTCTGTCTTTCTTCACCCTGTACAACATGCCGTCCTTGATGGAGAGCTTGGGCCAATGTCTCAACAGTTTCACCACACCACGAGACTCATCAGCACGTTCACGCCTAGTGGGCCTCTTGTGACGCTGGACGTAAAAGAAAGCTCTGCCCAAGACAGCATCCTGCTCCTGCATATTAGCCAGTTCACTCCTCGGCAGAGAGGTAGTCTGATCGACACTGGCAAGCTGAGGGATATCAGGCCCGATGCCTCTCACTTGGCAAACACCTCCAGATCCATGTGCATCCAGCACGGCTGACACATCTCGTGAAGAGAGGGACCCCTGAGATGGAGGTGGGGTGATGTCAGTTCCCTCCTCAGACTGATCAACAACCAGCTGGCAGTTATTAGTACAATGGAAAGCATCCTGCACCGTCCTATCAACCATTCCACTCACTTGGTTAAGCAGCAAGGTGTAGGGCTCAGTTACAAGACGGTGGCTCATGCATGACTGGACAAATGGTTCTCTACTCAGTGCATCTGCGACCACATTCTTCGTGCCAGGGATATAGTTCAGGTCGAAACTGTAGGCTGCAAGCTTTGACACCCATCTCTGTTCACATGCATCTAACTTGGGTTTAGTCAAGATGTATGTTAACGGATTATTATCTGTCCAGACTGAGAAACTTCGCCCTTTCAGCCAGTGGCTGAACTTGTCACACACCGCCCATTTTAGAGCGAGAAACTCCAGCCGATGTGCTGGATAGTTCAGCTGGGACTGTGAAAGTGTCTTGCTGGCAAATGCCACTGGTCTGGCAATCTTTCCCTCAGGGGGCAACTGTGAGAGGACAGCTCCCAGACCATCAAAGCTGGCATCAACTGCTAGGATGAATGGTGCATTAAAGTCTGGATGGGCTAACATGACACCGTGCACAAGCTCATGTTTCAAGGCTCTGAACGCCTCCCTGCACTCATCAGTCCAGTCTGCTGGAGACAGCTTCACATGGCCTTTTTTGAACTTAGGTTTATGGCCTCTCCCTCTCTTGTGTGGTGCTGCAGGCTCAGCTACGAGGTTGAACAGTGGCCTGGCTTTAGCAGAACATCCCTCAATAAAATGGTGATAGTAGAGGACCATTCCTAAATAGGATCTGATTTTCTTAGCACATGGTGTTTCCCCATCGGACTCCATCAGGTCAGTTTCTTGCACATTATTTATGGCCTCCACTTTACTTGGGTCTGTCTTAACACCATCTGCACATATGATGTGTCCCAGAAACTTAACAGTCCTGCGAAGAAAGTGGCACTTTTTAGGTGAGAGCTTCAAGTTGTTGGTAGCCAGGCGTGAGAAGACCATCTGCAGACGCTCCAGCGCAATCTGTTCAGATGGAGCGAAGACCATGAGGTCATCCAGGTAGCAAAGCAGGCTTGTGAAGTTCTCATCGCCAAAGATAGACATCATCATTCTCATGAATGTAGCAGGACTGTTTGTCAGGCCCTGGGGCATCCTGTTATATTCATGGAGACCGAATGGGGAGGAGAAAGCTGTGAATTTCTTGTCATCCTCGTGCAGTCTGACATTGTAGAACCCTGATGTGAGGTCCATAGTGGAGAACAGCACATTGCCACCCAGTGCAGCGAGGGTGTCTGTTTGATGAGGGAGAGGATGAGCGTCCTTCACCGTCCTTGCATTCAGCCACCGAAAGTCATTGCATATGCGAAGGTCACCATTCGGCTTGACAACCAGGACAATGGGAGATGCATACTCGCTCTGAGACTTACGGATTATCCCCACCTCCTCCATCTCATTCAATGCTGTCCGGAGCTTGTCATAATGGCACGGCGGGACTCGCCTGTATGGAAGTCTAAAGGGCTTGTCGTCCAACAAGTGGATTCTGTGGACGAAATCTTTCGCCTCACCACAGTCCATTTTGTGCCTTGAAAAAGTCGACTCATACTGCTCAATGATCTGCAGCAGTTTTTCTTTCCATTCAAGGGAGACTTCACAGGATGAGAGGTCCAGATCCTGCAGGCCCATGTCACTCAGGATGGATGACATCTCGGCTTCTGACCGGGGTGCAGGTGACGAGCTCTGTGTGTATTGTGCACTGGACTGGACGCGATCTGGTTCAGGCATGTCCTGCACAGAAAGACAGGGGGACACATCTGCAACCTTTGCATTTCTTCTAAGGGTCAGTGGCTTTTTGGTGGGGTTTACTATCTTGACTGGAACATAGCCATCTCCCCATAAGGGAGTGACAACTCTGCCCACCAGAATTTGTGCAGGCCTGGTCTTGGACTGGGTAGGTTCAATCATGACTGTGCTACCTACTGCCGAGATGTCAAATGCTGGCAGTTTAGCCCACACTAAATGTTCAGACAGTGGCTGTAGAGTGACACATCTTCTGAGCTTAGCTGTTCCAATTCTGATTGGCATTGCTGCACCATTACATTCATCTGAGCAGGACAACAGGGACATTAAACGGGGCAAATTATCACTCAGAGCACTGTTCGCTGGAGATGGTATGCTTTGGCCACCACCAATCTCTTTCATCTGTGTAATGAGCCACTTGATGGCGTTGCTGCCCAGAATCATGTCATCGCTTTGGCCTGGCACAACAAGAACAGGGATTATCACCTTGTAGCCATAAACAGATACACTAAGGTCATACATAGCAGAAGGTGTGACAAGGTTACCCCCACAGCCAACAATGACAAAGCCCTCAGCTGACTTCTTCTCAATGTTAGGGACCGACTGTGCAAGTTTTGTGTCTGCAGTCTCACTTATGGTGCATGCCATTGAGCCACTGTCCACTAATGCCCTGAGGACATGTCCATCGTCAGTAGTCACATCTGTGTAGAAGAGGCTATCAGTTCTTGAGAGTCTTTGCAGATCTTGAAAAATCACAGTGTTCTTTGATAGCCCTGCACTGCTGAAGGTTGTGTACATTGTTTCATAATCAGTGTCTTGATCTGCGCTGTCCTCCCCTGCACGCAGATCATTCAGTTTCCCTGCTGACCATGGGGATGGGGACGCCCCCCCCTCTGGGCAGTTGCGTCTTGAATGGCCAGGTAGGTGACACAGGAAGCACAGCCTGCCCTCTCGACAGTGTGTGAAGGCAGAGTGAGAGCTGTCTTTACATATGGAACATGGCATGTCATTCAGGCCCTCAATTCTTGGAGATCTGTTGTTGCTATTTGGCCTCCTATTGGCTTGTGCATGACTTGGGCCCTGAAGTAGCACCTTCTCTAGCATTCCAATTAACTTCTCAAGGGTAGAGTTGTCTTGGCTCACAGTTTTTTTCTGTTCAGGGATGTCTGTGTTGAAATTAGCATTAGGGCTCACCTCAATTTTATTCACGTTGATTCTGCTAGAAGACCTGAGTCCCCTTTCTAGGTGATATTCATCTAACACCTCCTGAACCTCACGAGCTGACCATTTATCAATTGTCTTGGACCTAAAGGTAAGAGCCAAGTCTCTGCAGGGGCAGTGCCTGATGAACATACGTGCAATTTCAACAGAGGGATTGTCAAACATTTTGCCCTGCTCATTAAGACAACTGGCAGCAACATCAGCAGCTCTGTTCAGTCTAAGCCAGTACTCGTAGGGATCCTCTTGGTCTTTTGGCAGGGTGGAATAAAAGTCAGCTAGGGGAACAGAGGAGCAGTGGCTAGAGCTGAAATGTTTGCGCAGGAGCACATAAATGGCCTGTGGGTTCTGCTGCACATCAATCTCACCATTCCTTATTCCAAATCGCACAACATCCTTTGCTCTGCCTCTTAGGTGAATGAGAATCTCCTCAGCTTGATTTTCCAATGAAACATTGCTCTTCCTGATGTAGGTTTTCATCGAGTCCTCCCATTCATCAACAGCCATTGTATCTGAACTTTCTCCTCTGAATGTAGGCGGCTCTTTGACTTGCCTCTGAGTGACCAGTTGGACTTGAGAGAGATCTAGTGTGTGGCTGGAGAGAGAGTCTTTCTTCCTGCATGTATCTTCATGGCTTGGGTGCCCAGCAGCAGCAGGGGTTGATATGAAGTGTGATGCAGGGGTTGATGTGAGGTGTGATGTGGGGGTTGATGTGAGGTGTGCCAGAATGCTATCTGCTATCTGCTGTCCTATCTGCTGCACAACAGTGCTCATTTGGTCAGCAAGTCTCACATCATCAGGGATGGGGTTTGGGACAGATGTGCTAATGCTCTGTGGTGGGTTTGACCTGTCTGTAGGCTGACCGTGAGGTGAGGATACATTGTCACATTCAAAACGACTGTCCACAGAATCAACAAAACCTCCCTCTGCACCCCTCACTTGATTAGCACGTAGTGTAAATTGAAGAGGTGTGCGATCTAACCCACATGTAATACCCCTACCCCCAGTGAGGGGGGTCTCATTAAAGTTATCAGGCTTGTTGGAGCTCATATTTGATCATAGAGTCCCCACACATATAATATGGACACTCTCAGGTGAAATGTGGCCGATAAAACTAAATGAACTTGAGAGTCCACCACACTGAATAAAGGAGTACTGCTTCGATGATGCTGTGATGAGAAGACACCAGCCCGGTCCGTCAGTCATGGACGAGTCACGGCACCAATGTGACCGATGTTAGATGTCTCCTCTCTGAATTAAACACACTCGGAGTTCAGGTGGTGGTAACAGCTCAGCAGCAGGGTATTTATTCTGCATTGACAATAAATGGACATGGGAGACAGTGTATGTCAGCACATGTGGACACCAAAGCACTTGTCTGTCTCTCATGAGAATCCTCCATTGCTCTGAGAATTAACTAGTATACTATACACAGTATTCTTACTGATCTAGTGATCGTATAGTGGATTTGATACAGTCTACATAAATACAACTTTAGAAAACAACACTGTCCTCTTAAACAAATACAGAAAATATACAAATACATTTAGTATATTTTTACCATGAACTATTACCATTTTTTATAGTATTTCTTATTTATCAAATCACATGAATTGCACAAAACATGAAATTACAACACTCTTTAACAACATACCTGCATTGACAATAAATGGACATGGGAGACAGTGTATGTCAGCACATGTGGACACCAAAGCACTTGTCTGTCTGGAAAGACAACAACACAATCTGTCAGCTACTTGTACAGGGGACGTTTTTTACAAGTCACAAAACATACACAAAATGAATGATTGACCCAATAAAAACATGACAGAATTAGTCTAATATAGTTAACATTCAGTCAGTTAACCCAGATTAACTTTTAAGTGCTTTTCAAGATAGTTAACATTAGTTTTGTCCACAGACATACAGAGACGTTTACCTCTCATGAGAATCCTCCATTGCTCTGAGGATTACCCATAGTCCCTTGCTAATATGAAGCTTGGTGCAGGCATGTTGAACAGCAGGTGGCGTAGTTTCCCCATTTAGTGGGATTTTAACTACAACCTATTGAACTATGTTACACATATATTTAATATTCATAAATTAATGCCTTTGTCATACTAGTGTCACACAAAAGTAGCAAAAATAGCCAATCTACAAGCTTTGTGAGCTTGTAGATCGGCTATTTTTGCTATATTTTCTTTTTGTTTGTCTGTGGGTTCTATAGATGTTTAATCAATGAAAATAACAGCTTAATTAAATTATTATTATTATTATTATTATTGTTATTATTATTATTATTACCCTTAGTATTACCCATAATGAATAATACTGTGTGTGTGTGTGTGTGTGTGTGTGTGTGTGTGTGTGTGTGTGTGTGTGTGTGTGTGTGTGTGTGTGTGTGTGTGTGTGTGTGTGTGTGTGCGTGCGTGCGTGCGTGCGTGCGAGCGAGCGAGCGAGTCTGGCAGCACTGAGGTGATCCCGCCCCGCCCCCCTGCTCCAGTAACATTACACACGTACAGTCCTACTATGAGGAGAAATGCCATGGGAACGGCCATACGTCATCAGCAGCCCCCCTGTCGCCCCCACCCTGGTCTGATCTGATACCATCATCGGAACCAGAGCATCTACCAAACACTGCGCATTTTACTGAGGAAGAGGTGAAAAAGGTAATTGACAAGTTACCAAATTATAAAGCAAGTGGTGTAGATGGGGTAACGTATGAAACGATCAAAAGCACAAACTCATATAGGACTTTAACTTATATCTTTAATGTATGTCTGGAGAACAAGAGAGTACCCGACTCATGGAAAGGAGCCCTCGTTCACAGAATACCTAAAAAAGATAATATCCCAGACGACCCAACTACATGGAGAGACATATCCCTCCTCCCAACTGTGTATAAGGTGTTCATGAAATGCCTCCTCTCTCGCATCCTGCCGTGGCTAGTGGAAAATAACATTCTATCCACAAAACAAAAAGCCTATATAGAGAGGCAAGGAATGAATGAACATGCCTTTTGCCTCAAGACCGGCATCGATGATTTTAAGCACGAGTCATCCCGCTTCTACGCAGTGTTTTTAGATTTTCGTGACGCATTTGGAACCCTGGCGCAAGACATTATGTTTAGATCCCTGGAGGAAATCCATCTGCCCCAGGTGTATATAGACATTGTCAAGGACGTCTATAGGGACTCTTTCATCCAGGTGATATGTGACAAACAGCTCACGGACCCAATCCCCTTACAACTGGGCATAAAAACAGGCTGCCCATGGAGCGCAGTGAACTTTGTGCTGGCAATCAACGGGTGGATACGGTGGATGTGCCAGTGTGCGCCTCTCAACATCTACTCCCCCAACCCTGTGCAAGGGAACGCAGACGACGTGGTCGTATGTTCCCGACACGAAGGAGTCATAAAAGACATGCTTTCCAGGACTGACTCTTTTTTGGAGTGGTCTGGACTACAGGTAAAACCATCTAAATGTGCTGTCCTTTATGAGAGGAGGAGCGGGGGAAATCGATGGTATCACGCCAAATCAGACAAAATTCCAACATTTACAATAAACAATGTACCAATCAGAGTCCTTGCACGCCACGAAACATACAGCTACCTCGGCCATAAATGTAATATTGCTGGGGAGTGGACGGCGCAAGTGGACGAGATTGTCAAAGAATACACAGCCAGGCAGCTAGACCTAATAAACTCCTCTCCTCTTCCACTGGTTATGAAGCTAGAGGTGATTGGGCAGGTCGCCTTATCCAAAATACACCATCTCTTCTCTAACATTCATATACCAAAAAAAGTACTGTATGACATTAACAACAAAACTGTACAGCGAGTGAGAGAATGGTTTGGCCTCAGCACACATACAACCCGTGACCTCATATTCCGCAGTAAGCGAGAAGGAGGGCTGCGGGGAGCAGATATCGAATGGACATATATATCCACGCGCCTTTCCCATCTATTAAACATGCTTAACAGTGACGATCAGACAGTCATAGAGCTAGCCAGAGCCTTGCTTATTCTCGATCTGGAGCGACGCAAGGTCCCAAAAACTAGCGACCCCCCCAGCTTCCTTGGGTTTAAAAAGAAGCCCAGTGGGAAATTGGACACCAACACAGCCGGTTTTGGCGTAAACTCTCACTGGCACGCCTCCAAGTGCTGCCAACCAAACTGAATCTGTCCATCTGGTATCCCAATAAACATGACTCTTACTGCCTACACCATGGACAGTATCAGACCATAGAGTCCATGTCCCATATATTAAACGGTTGTAATGTTTACAAAGGACTGTACATAGCCAGGCATGACAGAATTGTTGACATTATTACAAAAGATGCGTCACCCATGTTTGATTCCTCTGTTGTGTTTTACAAACATTCTTGTGTGAAACCAGAAATGTTTCAATGCAATGACCCCCATGTATTTGCAAATATAACTGCAGACACACCGGATGTCATTGTGATTGATGAGAACAGCAGAGAGGTTTTCCTATTGGAAGTTGGCTGTACTTTTGATTCAAGTTTAGAGGAAGCTTTCCTTACTAAGCAAGTAAAATACCAGCCATTAGTACAAGCCATTATACATCTAGGCTACAAGTGCCAGCTCATTGTTTTTATATTTGGCAGCTTGGGCCATGTCCACAGGCTGGTGGTCAGGGGTCAGATGTCAGAGGTCATGATGTCCACAGGCTGGTGGTCAGGGGCTTGAAGATTATGGGGTTGTCCAAGTGTAAGGCAAAGCAGCTTGCAACATATTGCTCAATCTCCTCCATTATAGGCAGTGGATCTATTTGGAGGAGAAGGTGCTTCCTGTACCCATAATTTTTCTCCGGCGTTGGTAATATGACAGACTGAAGTGTATCACCAATGTTAACTGTGAATAAGTTCATGTGCATTTGTTGTTTATATTCTGAACTTGTTTGGACTGAAGCACTGGGACACATGTTGTTTCGAGTGTGTGGGACATCAAAAGCAACTGAAAAATATTTGTGCCCTTGTAATGTATTTTATAAATGTGGACTCAAATAAAGATATTGAAATGTGTGTGTGTGTGTGTGTGTGTGTGTGTGTGTGTGTGTGTGTGTGTGTGTGTGTGTGTGTGTGTGTGTGTGTGTGTCATAGGGACACACAGAAACTACACATTTCACGCCCACTTTTGAGACAGCGCCGCTACTCGAGGTCCGTTAGAACGATGAACTGCAGCTGCCAATGCATTCCCTTTGAGAGGATATGAGAGTTAGCCTACTTTTAAAATGATCCTACATTAACTGGAGACCATATTGATTTAAATAAAAATATGTTTCCAAATGTATGGAGTGTCTCTGTCAACACATCTTCTTGTTTTCTTAATAGTTGATGTGTTTCACATTTAATTTGCCACTTTAATGGATTTAACACAGCAGACGGTAGACGGCAGACAGACAAGTAGTCGCATTTCAATGATATCACTGTCTTTACGAGCGCCAACTTTGAATTCTCATCCCAATCCCGACTGACTTTGTTCATGTCTATATTTTGAACATCTCACATATATATATATATTTGTATTTTATATATAATATTAAGTTATTTTATAGAACATTTAGTTACTTATTAATTAGTTAAATGAATTAATATTATAATTATATACATGTTTTTATATATTTATATATATATATGTTATATTATAGAACAACTAGTTTAATTCACATCCATTCATTTAATGTAACTTTCCACGGTACATTTATGAACCGTCGTATGACGGTGTCGTGCTCCATAAATAGCAGATCTACCAGCCCACAGGGCGGAGCGGAGGCCACTCATTGTGGGCTTATAGATCTGCTACCGTTTTCGTCAGAAGCCCACTTCCTGGTTTCTCTTCTTCTTCACTCAGAAAGGACAACGGCTCAGTGTCGCCCTCCTGTGGTTCATCATTACCTCCACACTCTGTGCTTTGAGATGCATTGGGATGCAAAATGCATTAAACAGTGGATAATAGTGCCCTCTGGTGGTTGATCTACCAACTCTATATCATTTATTAAAGTGTTTTTATTTATTATAAAGCGTTATTTTACCTTCATATAATAACTTGTTCTTATAATAAATGATTGTTGTTAACTGTTGTTATTTTACCTTCATATAATAACTTGTTCTTATAATAAATGATTGTTGTTAACTGTTGTTATTTTACCTTCATATAATAACTTGTTCCAGTCACTCTGGTTTCTATTTACTATTCAGGACTCACATCCGGTCTACAGCCCGCCTACTGTATCCGGTTATTTGTTCATACACACATACTCTCACATAACCCGTTTCTGTATCCTTTCTAGACCGGATGTACAGAGTTATGATGGAACATCAAGTTACTTTAGTAAGCGGAAGTTCTCTCATGGTTTATAGCGTTCAATTTGACATAATTTGCTTTTATTTTGAAGAGCAACCGGAAGTTATCTCATGGTTGTCATCGCTGACTTAACAGACATGTTTGCTCATTTTCACCACAAGGGGGCAGAAAAGCCTAGATTCTGCTGATATATTATACATTGAGCTGAAAATGAGGATAAATAATGTTATAATAATGTAAGTCTGTGGTGATTTAATAATAATAATAATGATGTAAGGAGTCTGTGGTGATTTAATAATAATAATAATAATAATAATAATAATAATGATGATGTAAGGTGTCTGTGGTGATGTGAAAGGAGTTTGTTGAATACCTTTATTATAAATTGCATTTATTGTTGATGGTAATTTATATATACATATTATAATGATACATATATTATCTATATAATATTATATAGATAATACATATATTTAATATTCATAAATTAATACCTTTTGTTGTCATACTAGTGTCACACAAAAGTAGCGAAAATAGCCAATCTACAAGCTTTGTGAGCTTGTAGATCGGCTATTTTTGCTATATTTTCTTTTTGTTTGTCTGTTGGTTCTATAGATGTTTAATCAATGAAAATAACAGCTTAATTAAATTATTATTATTATTATTATTATTGTTATTATTATTATTACCCTTAGTATTACCCATAATGAATAATACTGTGTGTGTGTGTGTGTGTGTGTGTGTGTGTGTGTGTGTGTGTGTGTGTGTGTGTGTGTGTGTGTGTGTGTGTGTGTGTGTGTGTGTGTGTGTGCGTGCGTGCGTGCGAGTCAAACTCATATAGCAGCACAAACTCATATAGGACTTTAACTTATATCTTTAATGTATGTCTGGAGAACAAGAGAGTACCCGACTCATGGAAAGGAGCCCTCGTTCACAGAATACCTAAAAAAGATAATATCCCAGACGACCCAACTACATGGAGAGACATATCCCTCCTCCCAACTGTGTATAAGGTGTTCATGAAATGCCTCCTCTCTCGCATCCTGCCGTGGCTAGTGGAAAATAACATTCTATCCACAAAACAAAAAGCCTATATAGAGAGGCAAGGAATGAATGAACATGCCTTTTGCCTCAAGACCGGCATCGATGATTTTAAGCACGAGTCATCCCGCTTCTACGCAGTGTTTTTAGATTTTCGTGACGCATTTGGAACCCTGGCGCAAGACATTATGTTTAGATCCCTGGAGGAAATCCATCTGCCCCAGGTGTATATAGACATTGTCAAGGACGTCTATAGGGACTCTTTCATCCAGGTGATATGTGACAAACAGCTCACGGACCCAATCCCCTTACAACTGGGCATAAAAACAGGCTGCCCATGGAGCGCAGTGAACTTTGTGCTGGCAATCAACGGGTGGATACGGTGGATGTGCCAGTGTGCGCCTCTCAACATCTACTCCCCCAACCCTGTGCAAGGGAACGCAGACGACGTGGTCGTATGTTCCCGACACGAAGGAGTCATAAAAGACATGCTTTCCAGGACTGACTCTTTTTTGGAGTGGTCTGGACTACAGGTAAAACCATCTAAATGTGCTGTCCTTTATGAGAGGAGGAGCGGGGGAAATCGATGGTATCACGCCAAATCAGACAAAATTCCAACATTTACAATAAACAATGTACCAATCAGAGTCCTTGCACGCCACGAAATATACAGCTACCTCGGCCATAAATGTAATATTGCTGGGGAGTGGACGGCGCAAGTGGACGAGATTGTCAAAGAATACACAGCCAGGCAGCTAGACCTAATAAACTCCTCTCCTCTTCCACTGGTTATGAAGCTAGAGGTGATTGGGCAGGTCGCCTTATCCAAAATACACCATCTCTTCTCTAACATTCATTTACCGAAAAAAGTACTGTATGACATTAACAACAAAACTGTACAGCGAGTGAGAGAATGGTTTGGCCTCAGCACACATACAACCCGTGACCTCATATTCCACAGTAAGCGAGAAGGAGGGCTAAGGGTAGCAGATATCGAATGGACATATATATCCACGCGCCTTTCCCATCTATTAAACATGCTTAACAGTGACGATCAGACAGTCATAGAGCTAGCCAGAGCCTTGCTTATTCTCGATCTGGAGCGACGCAAGGTCCCAAAAACTAGCGACCCCCCCAGCTTCCTTGGGTTTAAAAAGAAGCCCAGTGGGAAATTGGACACCAACGCAGCCGGTTTTGGCGTAAACTCTCACTGGCACGCCTCCAAGTGCTGCCAACCAAACTGAATCTGTCCATCTGGTATCCCAATAAACATGACTCTTACTGCCTACACCATGGACAGTATCAGACCATAGAGTCCATGTCCCATATATTAAACGGTTGTAATGTTTACAAAGGACTGTACATAGCCAGGCATGACAGAATTGTTGACATTATTACAAAAGATGTGTCACCCATGTTTGATTCCTCTGTTGTGTTTTACAAACATTCTTGTGTGAAACCAGAAATGTTTCAATGCAATGACCTCCATGTATTTGCAAATATAACTACAGACACACCGGATGTCATTGTGATTGATGAGAACAGCAGAGAGGTTTTCCTATTGGAAGTTGGCTGTACTTTTGATTCAAGTTTAGAGGAAGCTTTCCTTACTAAGCAAGTAAAATACCAGCCATTAGTACAAGCCATTATACATCTAGGCTACAAGTGCCAGCTCATTGTTTTTATATTTGGCAGCTTGGGCCATGTCCACAGGCTGGTGGTCAGGGGTCAGATGTCAGAGGTCATGATGTCCACAGGCTGGTGGTCAGGGGCTTGAAGATTATGGGGTTGTCCAAGTGTAAGGCAAAGCAGCTTGCAACATATTGCTCAATCTCCTCCATTATAGGCAGTGGATCTATTTGGAGGAGAAGGTGCTTCCTGTACCCATAATTTTTCTCCGGTGTTGGTAATATGGCAGACTGAAGTGTATCACCAATGTTAACTGTGAATAAGTTCATGTGCATTTGTTTTGTTATATTCTGAACTTGTTTGGACTGAAGCACTGGGACACATGTTGTTTCGAGTGTGTGGGACATCAAAAGCAACTGAAAAATATTTGTGCCCCTGTAATGTATTTTTTATAAATGTGGACTCAAATAAAGATATTGAAATGTGTGTGTGTGTGTGTGTGTGTGTGTGTGTGTGTGTGTGTGTGTGTGTGTGTCATAGGGACACACAGAAACTACACATTTCACGCCCACTTTTGAGACAGCGCCGCTACTCGAGGTCCGTTAGAACGATGAACTGCAGCTGCCAATGCATTCCCTTTGAGAGGATATGAGAGTTAGCCTACTTTTAAAATGATCCTACATTAACTGGAGACCATATTGATTTAAATAAAAATATGTTTCCAAATGTATGGAGTGTCTCTGTCAACACATTTGACACATTTCTTAATAGTTGATGTGTTTCACATTTAATTTGCCACTTTAATGGATTTAACACAGCAGACGGTAGACGGCAGACAGACAAGTAGTCGCATTTCAGTGATATCACTGTCTTTACGAGCGCCAACTTTGAATTCTCATCCAAATCCCGACTGACTTTGTTCATGTCTATATTTTGAACATCTCACAGGCTTATATTAATTTTCTACCTACCGTGGAGTTCCAACGATACATGAAAAATTAAAACGTGTGGGTTTACGCTGTTGTATTAACTTGCCTGAATGTAAGTTGGGGAAATAACCCTACTAAATGGAGGAGTGACATATAGTATTAAAGGAGCTACACCATGAATTAAAAAAATATATTTGATATTTAATATCATATGGTGTATGTCCCTCAAACCTTTTTCAAAAGGTTTGAGCCTAAATCATCACTCAGATATACTCATCCCAAGTCAATTGTCTCTGGCTTATACAGCGCTTTCAGCTGCAATACCAAAACGTCCTCTTGGGCAGGGGGGGGCTACTGAGCAATTCTGTCTGTTAATACAAAAAAATATTTAAAAAAATTATTAAAAAAAAGAAAAAAAATTGAAAAAATCTGCATAAAAAGAAGCATCTAAGAAAAATACAAAATCGAAAAAAAAACACTGAACATTTTTGAACAATTCCACCAAGTGTTTGAGGTGCCTGTTTCACCCACTTCCGGGGGGCGGAGCCAAAATCCGAGCCCGAAGTATTTGTTCGTAGACCCCCACTTAGGGGGGGTAGAAAAAGTTTCGGAGCGATTCAGGCACTTTTCATTTAACATTGGGTTTGCCATCAATAATGTTTGTGACATCATAAACATTTCCATTCTGAGATCGCCTGTTCAGACACGCCCATTCTGGAAATCCATGAAATGAGAAGGAATGACTGAATTTAAAAAAAAAACATTTTTTTGGGTACAAGAGACACTGGGGACCCCAAAAAATACAAAAAAACAAGACAAAAGTGATTTTCATGGTGTAGACCCTTTAATATACAAATAGTCTTGCAAGATGATGTTTGGATACTTGTCCATAATAAATAGCCTACAAAAATGATACATGAGAGACACAAACGTATCTGGGTATTGAAAACCTCAAGGGATGCGTCCCAGACGTATATACCATGCGACCACTTAAACCTTAGATTTCAGATGCTAGAGCTTTTGACACACTGATGGAGTATATTATAGTAGGGAGACCGGGGACAAAAGTAACACTTTTTGTATTTGCCTTCATAATTTTGTGATGCCCCACTCCCTTATATGGAGTATGGGAGTGTGGTCTGCAGCCTCTGCTAATGCTATTCCTTTTAGGTGAACAGGGTGTGGCAGTACTAATGGCTCATTGGAGAGCACCTGGGCCCGGTGCCTCCAGGAGTCTATAAAAGCCAGCCCATGATCAGTCCATGTTGAGATCCAGAGGAGAGAGGACTGCCGTCCTCTTCATCTGCTCCCCATGCTGTTGTTCTGTTCTAGTTGATCATTCTTTTCATCCATACACACACCCTGCACTACACCATGTTTCACTCATCCACACTTACACTACTGATTTACTGACTCCACACCTCATTCCTTTATTGCTATGATTTCCCTGTATGTTCAGTTATTCCTCAGTTGTTGGTTAGTTTATTAGTTAATAAATATCTTTTTTATACTTTCCGTTGGTCTCCCTCCCCTATTATTTGTCGTGGCAAGAGCCAGCCATGACAATTTACAGACTACTTGAAATATCCTAGTCATCTTTTGCTATAAGAAACATATATATATATATATATGTGCCCTAATTAATAATACAATGTTTAAGCTTTCACTAATAAGGACAAGACTAAAATATTAATTTGAATGCAATGAGTCACAGTGTTACAATTGCCCCCGTGACGGGGGCAGTTGTAACAGTGGTTGGGGGCAATTGTAACACTGTAAAAAATAAGTCATATTAACACACATTATCTCAAATAAAAGCACATCACTAAGTAATATGTATTTTTTTTTATAATTTAACATTTTCACTTACATATGTTTTATATACATAATTACAATTATTTTGTATTTTTATTCAAATTATTTTATTTTTCAATTTAGTGCAAATGTATGTCTATTTTTCATTTAAATGTATTTTTTACTTTGAAATGTAGTGACATTTAGTGACAAACATAAAAGTATGTAATCCCAGACAAGGGTTAGAATCTGCTTGCATTGAAACATATATATATATATATATATATATATATATATATATATATATATATATATATATATATATATATATATATATATATATAATTGTTACAATTGCCCCCGATGGGGCAACCATGATAAAATCCCATATTCTAGCTAGACACACCTATACTAGCATAGGCTGCTGACGTTAATGTGTGACCAATAACATAGAGATACAATTCATCTAAGTTTAAATTAGCTGACATCTTATCTTTATGCAGCAGAAGGAAAATACCGTACACTAAAACGTTTACACTTACACCTCACAATCTGTTTTTTGTTAAACTTTTGCTGAGATGAAATTATCATTCTATCCTTCCATAGGCAGAGAGAGGACCCTACTGAGCATGTGCACAAGAAGTCTCACCCGCCCCTCTAGCTTATTTCTAATTAGAATTATTGAGTGTTACTTTTGTCCCCAGTTACTTTTGTCCCCAGTCTCCTATATTGTGGGTAGTATATCTAGATGACAGATATGGGACATTAAAAAGGATAAATTAAACAAATGGGACAGTTTATTACTTACTTACTTAGGCCCATCGCTCCCAGTGGAGCATAGGCCATCTACGACTCTTCTCCATCCAACACGGCTTTGGGCTGTCCTTTCTGTCTCCCCCCAGCTGGTTCCTTGTCTCTTGAGCTCCGCCTCAGTGTCCCGCCTCAGTGTCCCGCCTCCAGGTGTTCCTCGGCCGCCCTCTCTTCCGCTTCCCCTGGGGATTCCAAGTCAGGGCCTGGCGTGTAGTGCTGGTTGTCGGTTTCCTCAAGGTGTGGCCTATCCACCCCCACTTTCGTCTCAGGATCTGCTTCTCTACTGGTTCCTGTCTTCCTCTCAGCCATAGTTCCTCATTCTTAATTTTGTTTGGCCACCTGATCCCAAAGATGCGTTTCAGACAGCTGTTTATAAAAGTCTGTAACTTCTGCAATGTTCTTTTCGTCATTCTCCACGTCTCTGAACCGTAGAGAAGGACGGATTTTACATTTGAGTTGAAGAGCCGCACTTTGGTTGTCATGGCAATGTCCTTGGAGGACCAGATGTTCTTCAGAATGATGAAGGCTGCTCTGGCTTTGCCTACTCTGGCTGTGACGTCGCTGTCTGTGCCGCCCTGCCTATCTAAGATGCTGCCTAGGTAAGTGAATGAGTTGACTTCCGGTATGGATTCCTCACCTACTGTGACTGTGTTGTTGGTAGAGGTGTTGATCATCATTAGGTTGGTTTTCTTCCTGTTTATTCTCAACCCGGTCTCAAGGGATGTATTTGCCAGCTTAGTTGTCTTGTCCTGCATCTGGTTGTAGTTGTGTGAAAGGAGAGCCAGGTCATCAGCAAAGTCGAGGTCATCCAGTTGTGTCCATAGGGTCCACTGTATGCCGTTCTTCGTTCCTTTTGTGGTGGTCTTCATAATCCAGTCTATGACTAGGAGGAAGAGGAAGGGTGATAGAAGGCATCCCTGACGCACACCAGTCTTGACCTCAAAACTCTCTGACAGTTGGCCTGTATGTAAAACTTTGCATGACGTTCCTTGATAGGTGTTTTGAATCAGGGTGATGATTTTCTCTGGGACACCGTAATGCCGCAACAGTTTCCACAGAGTCTCTCTATCCACGCTGTCAAAGGATTTTTCATAGTCTATGAAGTTTATATATAATGGGGAGTTCCATTCGATGGATTGCTCGATGATGATGCGCAGGGTGGCGATCTGGTCCGTACAAGATCTGTTGCTCCGGAAGCCTGCCTGCTGGTCTCGAAACATGGGATCAACTGCTGCACTCATACAGTTTATTAGAACATTAAAAAAAAAGCTACAGCCTAACAGTACCACGGGAAGTAGGGGTGCTGCAGGTGCGGCCGCCCCCCCTCGGGCAGGAGGCGGAAAGGATGAAAAAAACAAAAAAACTGTCACGTTATTCATATAAATAAAACATTTACTGGGTTGCGGAATAAAATAAAATAGGGCTATTTTAGAAATAAATATTCAAAAAATGTTAAACCACCTTTTTTGTTTTATTATCATCACCACGAATCAGCGTCTGCCTACGCTGTTTCCTGTTTAGTGTGGTGTTTACTTTAAGCACGGGTTGCACTCACAAGCTCCTGTCACTTGTCAGGTTGTTTAGTTTACACCATGGCTCAAAAACAAATTTCTGATTTCTTTGGTGGCGGGCCCACATCAAAAAAGAATGCAGAAGCAACTACTACCATTGATGAGTCTGTGACTGTCGAGTTGTTGTCATCGTAGGAGGAGGAAGAGGAGAACGTTGAGTTTGTACGGCCTCTGGGAGATCATGACCCCAGCAGCAGCAGTATCCAGTCCGGGCCGACTCCGAGTCTGCCTGCAGCCAGTGCGACTGCCGTGTCAAGTTTAGCTGCACTTGATCAACCATTCCAGCCCAAGGACTTCAACTTCCCGGGGAGACGTTTTGGAAAGGAAACATATAGGCCCTATTGTCTAGGCCCTTTTCGTTCAGTTTCGTTCCCATCAAGTGGATCTAAATAATCTCTGCTTCTTAAAAAAGATCTATTGGTAGTAAGTAAGAAACAAAAGTTTAGCCATCTGATTTGGTGCAGTATTTTTATAATCAGTGTTTACAAGTCGGTACTATTTTCTTAGCAGCGTAGTAATACTTTCAAAGCGGTGGTGCGTCTTTTGGCACGTGATTCCCGTTAGAACCAATGGGGTCGCCTCTTTATTCCCACAATTTCCTGCAACAACAGCCATGACAACGGTAACGTCCGACGAAAATAAATCAAAACAAAGAAAATATCCTTCAAAAGCACGTCAAAAGGACTCGAAACGATTCTATATGAATCTTATGTCTGTCCAGAAAGAAGAGGTTCAGGACAAGATGGGATACAAATGAGGCGCAGTTTACGGAGCTAGTTCAGGCCAGGCAACTCAAGGGATTGGGCTAACCGATCAGGTGACTAAGTCACATGCACTCTTCTCCTGGTCGGTGGGTTATAAGTAATGCTCTGCCTACCTGTTCAGTCTGGTTGCGCTCTTCTGCTGCTCTGACGTGCGACGCTGCTGCTGCTCTGCTGCCGAGATCCTGCCGGATCTGCTGCCCTTGCTTGCCTACGTATGCTGCTGACCATGAATAGTCTCATATTGTTCCTTGGTTGATGGTTATTTGCGTTGCTGCCATTGTCCATGCTGCGCTAATCATAGCTACTCAGCTGTGTGCTACTGGTTCTAAAACGTGGTATTAGTTTATTTACTTAAGTTAAAAATCGCTTGCTAAATGCTCAGCTCAAAAGCAGTAGCGTTCGTCATTGATCGATCTCAGTATGGTCAACTAGAGAGTGTATAAATAGAGTAACGACACGCTTGATCCCGCCGCAAACGGGCTCCTTGGGCTATAGTTCCAAACATTGGGACTGCCTGCCTCATTGAGATAGACGGAGCACTTCCGCATTCCATTCTTACAATGGGAGTCGACGCTAGTGTCAGAACTCTCTTTATGGCACTGGGTTAACGGTAGTTCACCAACAGTGTTGCTTAAGTTTCTATGTTTCCTTATCGTAAGCAACGATGGGCTTGGGGTTCTGTTATGGTCCCCAGTTTAGCGTGTATTTGTTCAAAGTAGTTCACTACACTTTATCTCAAGATTGGGTTTCTAGACCTAGTTGCTTGCTTCTCTCTCAAAAGATGACATCACCGATCTATCGTTCACAGAGGAACGGATGCGCGCTGATATGGCTGGTAAGTGCTACTGCCATGGTAGAGAGAGAGGGCATGGCGTCACTTTGTGAGTCGCTTTGCTTGTTCTGGCTCTAATGTTCAGATTAATATCTTTATGTAGGCTACTGGTTAAAACACGGATATGCTCAGTTGGCTGCATCTTGCTTAATTTATAGTTATTGTATTCATGGATAGTTCAGTGGCTTTAGACGGTACTCTTATTCTGAAGAGCTCGTCCACCGGATGTTGTTGAGGCTTATAGTTGATGACCGAACACTTCTCTACCCATGCGAAGGAGAGAGGGGAAGCTAACTTGTGAGTAGTGTTCAAGAAGTAGTTGCACTGCAGTTTTGTTTGTTTGTTTGTCATGTTTATTTCGAATATGTTAAAAAACAGAATATATATATATATATTTATTTTTTTTGCAAATCACAACAATGAGAATCAGATTAAAATATAGCAAAAAATAAACACTGCACTGCAGTTTAAATGTAATGCTGCTAGAATTCATTGAAATTAGTTATCTCTCGTGTAGCTATGTCTGGCATCTATTTGCAGTAGGAAAACTCACTGTTCATGTTGATGCTAAAGTTGCAGCACTAAATTGCTGCCATCTCAATGTTCATGTTAGTGCTGAAGTTGCTGTACTAAATTGTACTAGATTGCTGCCATCAACACGATGGTCTCCATTATGCTAAAGCTCCTCACTGCATGCTTCTACTGTTCAGATAATGCTAGTCGTTCTTCAACTGCTACTAACTGACTGCTGATCATGATTAAGCTAAAACTGCTGACATTGTTTCTGCAGTCAATGCATGCTACTCATACTAGTGCCATCATGATGATCATGCTAATTATGTTGACTGCATTCCTAGGCCACTGCATTAATGCTACTCATTCTGCAATTGCTGGCAAAATGTCTGCTAATCATGATTATGCTAATGATGTGGACTACATTGCTACCACTGCTATAATCGACTAATGCTGCTAGTACTAAAATTGCTGCAAACGTGCCGATCATGAACATGCTAAGTTACTACTAGTGCTATGGCCACTACCTCGCAAATATCACGCAAAGTCATTTATCAGCATTCATTGATATTCTGCTTTGTGCTTCTTTTTCCATGTCCGGCTTAATGCATGGTGATGGGATGCCTAATACCGATGGGGATGAGTGCTGTTCATCTTGGATACTGGGGAAGTCAGGTTTGCAGGCCTCGTGTCTTCAACAGTGACAGTGTCAGTGTCAAATCATGTAGCAGTTCAATTGCTCTAATATATGGTGGAGGTAAAGTAGGCCGTTTCATATTACGATGAAATAATCAAATGAACTTGCAGTGCAGATGAGACGTTATTGGTTGCATTCTACCGTTGCTTATGCTCTTGTATTGCTAAATTACACTTGTTAAGGATCAGGATGAGCTAAAGGGATTCTCATTTTGCTGCATACACTTGGATAAGAGATGGTAGAGACGTTGTAGCACAGGCTAACACAGTACGTTTGCTTCTTTGTAGAAGCTTTAGATTGTCGTAGCACAGCATGGTTGCTTATGTGGAAGCTTTAGATTGTTTGTAGCACAGGCTAGCTCAGCATGTTTGCTTCTATGTGGAAGATTAGATTGTTGTAGCACAGGCTAGCACAGCATGTTTTGCCTATGTGGAGGCGAATTGTTTAGCACAAGCTATCACAGCATGTGTTGCTTCTTATGTGGATAGATCTGGATTGTTTGTAGCATAGGCTAGCACAGCATGTTTTGCTTCCCACGTGGGAGCTCGGATTGTTCGTAGCACAAGCTAATTCAGTTGTTTTGCTTCTTATGTGGAAGCTTGGATGGTCGGTAGCACAAGCTAAACACAGCATGTTTTACTTCCCATGCGTAAAGCTATCAAATTGATTGTAGCACAAGCTAACTCAGCATGGCTTGCTTATGGGGATAGCTCTGGATTGTGGTAGCATAAGCTATCATGGCATGCTTGCTTCCATGTGGAAGGTATGGTACAGTATATAGAAAAGTTGTTTGCCAAGTGATGTTGTCATGTTATGAGCAACAAGCTTACAGAAGTAAAGTTATTGCAACAGGATAGATGGTGGGGCTTTAGTAGAGTCAAGATATCAGTCATTTGTCAATGTTGGCTGGTGCGCACCAATCCGCGAAATATCTCGCAGGACGGATAAAGAGGGACTCCGATCCTGGCTGCTCCTGTTATCAATAGTTACACTATGTTGATGGGCTCTTTGCTTTTCTCATGCTTATCAAAAGCTGGGTGACTGGAAGTCTTTGTCCCCGTATAAAAGGCGCTGCTTTATCCGCCAGATTGGGATGCTCACGGCATATTTGGCACCACATCACGGTGTGTTCATCACTGGTGACGAGTGTTGCAGCGCAACCAGCAGCTTGCGGTGTGCAACTGACTGTGTCAGGATTTGAGGCCACACTCGCGCATTGGCGTGCAGCATGCGTCCCCACACATCCACAGTGAAGCACGCACTTTTCACTGTGGATGTGTGAGTGGCTTCAGGAAGTAAATTCCTGTCCCAGCGGTCTATAACGGCGTCATCTCGTCCAGGGTGGCTTACCATGGTAATTGCAAGAATAATTCTGCTTCTGGTTCTAGATTCCAGGTTGAACTACCTACGCTCTTGGCGGCTCTGTGAGCTCTCAAGGCAGCGTGAGAGAGCTGCTTGAGATGTGGGCTTCTCAATGTCTTCTCGGCACCTATGCTGTTCTGGAAACTTCAAATAGTTATTAAAAAATATATATAAAATGCATGTTGATATACGGTAAATGGCAACATGAACCCAAAATGGGTTAAATTGGTCATAGGATGGCCGGGCTAATCCAGAATTGCAATAACATTGTGTTTGTCTCTCCATCTGTAGGCCTAAACTTGAACTGGTTCACTGCAAAGCTGCGAGAGATCTGCTCAAGCTGCGGGCTTTCTCCATCCTCCGTATTGGTGTAGCTACACCTGCAGCGCTGCTTGTCTTCTGCTTCTCTAAATCTATGGGGCGATGGTCCTGAGGAGCTTACGTAGATATTGGTTAATAAGGATGACATTCTGCAGGCAAAAAGCTCATGAGTATGAGTGCTCTCGCTGTTCTATCGCTAATTCAATAAATGCTGCTTGAGCATTATTGACGCTTTAATTACAACTCGGGTGGATTGCTGGGGATTTAGTTTAGTGGTGATGTCATGGTGCTAAAAAATGTTGGTTTATTCTATAGCGCTAAAAAATGTTGGGATTTCCTTGGTAGCGCTAAAAAATGTTGGGCTTTCTATGGCAGCGTTAAAAAAAAAAGTTGGGTTTCTATGGCAGCGTTAAAAAATGTTGGGTTTCTATGGCAGCTTTAAAAAATGTTGGGTTTCTATGGCAGCGTTAAAAAAAAAAAGATTTGGGTTTTCTATGGCAGCGTTAAAAAATGTTGGGTTTTCTATGGCAGCGTTAAAAAATGTTGGGTTTCTATGGCAGCGTTAAAAAGATTTGGGTTTTCTATGGCAGCGTTAAAAAATGTTGGGTTTTTCTATGGCTATGCAGTCAGGCTAATCATATCAAGCTCAGTCTATTAGTAATTGCTGCTTCAGGGATCGTTGGGTACTGATTCAGATTTTAAGTAAAGATAGCACGTCTTTACACACATAGTCAGTACACTTTATTTATTATGGATGATAAACAATAGTTATCATTCATCATAGGATGACCTCATTTATATATATACGATATATATATATATATATAGCAGATTTCTTTGAAAAATAAATAAATATAGAATGTCCTTTTCGAATCCTACTCGTGGTGCGGCACAGCAGTGGACACCGTAGTGTTAGGATACCGTCTAGGACTCCTGGGTTCAGGAATCAACAGGTACCTGGATTCATCAGGCTTGTTGAACACATGGATGCATGCTTGCATTTGTTTAGCTTAACAATCAAATGCTGAGGAACTCGGACATTTCATCATGCTTAGCTGAACACAAAGTTCATGGAGCTCCACCATTCTCACAGATGGTTGGTCCGGCGTCAGGCTCTGTTCGGTTTTGGGGGTTCTTGCTGTTTTGGGGGTCTTTATTCATTCCCTGTAAATGCTATTTGGCATGTAACATTTATTAAAATGCTTACAGGGAGTGAATGGATTCAGAGGCCTGACGCCAAACTATGCTTCCTTATGCTTTCTATATCCATGCTCAAGCTTGCTCAATAAATATATATTCTAATCCAATCCAAGAGTTGTCTGACTGAAATGAGGCGCAGTTTACGGAGCTAGTTCAGGCCAGGCAACTCAAGGGATTGGGCTAACCGATCAGGTGACTAAGTCACATGCACTCTTCTCCTGGTCGGTGGGTTATAAGTAATGCTCTGCCTACCTGTTCAGTCTGGTTGCGCTCTTCTGCTGCTCTGACGTGCGACGCTGCTGCTGCTCTGCTGCCGAGATCCTGCCGGATCTGCTGCCCTTGCTTGCCTACGTATGTTGCTGACCATGAATAGTCTCATCCCACCGCCTCCCCGGCATCCACCATCTGTTTCTAGATCCCCGTGGGGGTCTTTTTTCAGTCCCTGTAAATGCTATTTGGCATGTAACATTTATTAAAATGTTATTCTTACAGGGAGTGAATGGATTCAGAGGCCTGACGCCAAACTATGCTTCCTTATGCTTTCTATATCCATGCTCAAGCTTGCTCAATAAATATATATTCTAATCCAATCCAAGAGTTGTCTGACTGAACTACAACCAGCCATGGATACACGACGGTCGTCTGTCCCGACCGGACTTCAACCAGGTGTTTGCACTTTTCCATTTACGACCCGTACATCTACATAAACCTTCAGATTTCAAATATAAAGTGCTTACCGCATGGCCACTGATGTTACAATTCTGTATGGTCCTGCAGAAATACCTGAATATTCCGTATTGTTCAATAAAGAGTATTCTTAACCGCTCGGTGGCCATTTTCTCATAGATTTATAATGTATCAGAGTGCAATATATCTCCCAACCGACAGGGTCGCGTGGTTGAATGGATATGGTGAAAATGGCCACTGATCGGATTAACAAGATTTTTATTGAACAATACGGAAGATACAGGTACTTCTCTGGGCCCGTACATAATTGTAACATCCATGGCCATGGGTAAGCATTTTAAATCTGAAATATGAACGTTTATGTAGATGTACGGGCTGTTAATGGAGAAAGTGCAAACACCTGGTTGAATGTTTCAGGGCTACTACAGAACGTGCGTCAACGTTACTTATAAACATCAACATTGTGTGGATATGGGTTCTTACAAGCCTCCTGAGGACGCTGGGTTTCACGCAACATTCTACCAGCGTTTTATTGACAAAAAGACAATGTGATTAATGTGAGAGGAAAATGGCAAAAACAATTGAAGATAGCATATCTACAAGCTCCCAACACGTCGCGTTGTGAAAGTAGGCAAGTAAGAGATAAAACAAAACAAAACATGCATGTCAATATTAGACTGTCAAATATTGATTTGTCATTTTATGATTGTATGGGTGCTATTACTGTATTTTAAACATTCCCGTGTCATTTCATCCATGTTCCATCTCTGTGATAACTCAGACATCTTTGCATCGTTAACAGCTAATACACAAGATGTGATTGAATAAGAGTCTGTATTAGAGATAGCCTGCACCTTTGACTCTAGCCTAGAGGAAGCCTTTATGACTAAGGTCATTAAATACCAACCACTACTATATACCATCTCAAAGTGGGCTATTAGGTGCAGACTATTTGTTTTTATATTTGGTGTAGCGGACATGGCGTATTTATTATGGGAAATATTAATAATAATTATGAAAATATTAAACATCTTTTATGAAAAATTTAAATATTACTTTTCATAAAAATTTAAGAATTGCGCAAAGTCATAATACATGACAATAATTATATGTTTTAAAGTCACAGAACATAACACGTAATCAGTTTATTCACATTTACTTGTCCCTCACTGTATTGTGCTTCAGTGAGTCTGTGTGTGTGATATTGTGGCAGAAAGGCAAGCATGCCTTACATGTCGTCAAAGTCTCAGGTTTCATCCTTATCTCCAAAGGATGCAGGACAGAGAGAGAGAGAGAGACCCAAGTAGCATGTGTGTCTCTGAAGACATTCCATTGGGCAATAAAGGTTTTGCCTTACGCTGTGGAAGGTAGAATCTTAGCTTTTGCAGCCATCCTTTGCCGAAAGGGAGAGGGGGGGGGGGGTCTTTTACGATGAGCCCATGACCAACCAGCAGTGGTGGAAAAAGTACTCAAATGTTTTACTTGAGTAAAAGTATCAATACTGCATTGTAGAAGTACTCTGTTACAATTCGAAATTCGGAATTCAAAATGTACTTAAGTAAAAGTACAAAAGTGTTCAAGTATCAAAATATACTTTAAGTACCAAAAGTTAAAGTACTAAAATGTTTGAAAATAGCTAGATCTACAAGCTCACAACGCGACACGATGTGAGCTTGTAGATCGGCTATTTTCAAATAGCCTAGGTATAAAATAGGGCTGAAGTGGTTTATGTATGTTTTATAATGGAATCATTTATATCTGCAAAGTAACTAGTAACTAGTAACAAGTTTTCAAATAATTGTAGTGGAGTAAAAGTATAATATTTGCCTACGAGATGTAGTGGAGTAGAAGTAAAAGTATAGACAATTGGAAATACTCCAGTAAAGTAAAAGTACCTAAAATGTTTACTTAAGTACAGTACTTGAGTAAATGTACTTAGTTACTTTACACCACTGCCAACCAGGTTCATTTGGTCATGAAACCAAAAACCATATTAATCAGCTTTCTATGTCCATACCTGGGCCGACATCATCACTACATTGGCAGCCTATAGGACATACCCACATACTGGCTGATAGAGGATTTCAACAACTTGGGATGCCCAAAAAGGAGGCAAAAGTATTGTGCTGTCTCTGTTGTAATTGGCAGCCGCCATATATGGCGGAGACGGTGTTACTTATACCCATAGTGTGTGTGTGTGTGTGTGTGTGTGTGTGTGTGTGTGTGTGTGTGTGTGTGTGTGTGTGTGTGTGTGTGTGTGTGTGTGTGTGTGTGTGTGTGTGTGTGTGTGTGTGTGTGTGTCACCCTTCGCTGACCGCTACAAGATCTTCTGTGAGAGAGTCATCCGCCATGGCTTAGGTGCTGAAAATAAACCAGCTACGAAGGATGTTCGTAAACACAGTGAAGAAGCATGAGGATCTTGATGCTTCAAACTACAGGTAACTCAAATACCATATGTGTCTTTGACAGTTCTGGGAAACAAAACCTTTATGCTGAAAAGTATATTATAGATGTATTCCCTCACAAAAAAAGTCTATGAGAGTATATTTAAACTAAACTGGCTATCATTGTGAATACATCTTTATTTATACACTTGTGCTCATCTTTCCCTAACATTTGATGTTGCAGGCAGGATAAATTGAAGCGGAGGTTGACCCCTGATTTCCCCCAGCTGGTTTTTCACTGCCCTACCAAGTGCAACATCTCTGAACATACATACATGTCCTTCCTAGGTATTTTAGGAAAAAGGTTTGGTGATGCAGGGCTGCAAGACATACTCATTGAGTCAAGTTGGTGCCCCAAATCCATCAATGGTGTGATCAGTGGTCATCCACAGGAGATGCAGTCTGCACTTTCATATTTTGTCATATTTGTATACTATTTTGCTGCCGTTGTACTGTCAACCAACATTTCTCTGTTCATACCTGTGAGTGACACAGAAGGCCTGATCTGGGGGGTGGGTGGGAGGGTTGATGTACAAATGACACATGCTGTGACACACTTTGGTATTTTAATAAATATTTTATACCATATGTTGTAATAATTTGGAGCTTTAGTGTATTTAATTTAGTCTAGTTCATTTTTGGCATTATTCCAATCTAGGGGGCTGATTTTCAGCCATTTTGGGCCAAGGAGTGCTGCATTTTTTTCCTACCTTTCAGTACACAGTAGGTTGTGACATTTGTATGAAATATAAGCTTTTAGCTAAATGTACTATGTGTATGTTTCATTGTGCTGGGCGCCAATCACTTCAGTAGAAGCGTTTTCTTTCTACATTTCATGATCAGTGTTGGGATGCCGTTATTTTTGGCAGTAACTAGTACTCTAACGCATTCTTTTTTTAATTCAGTAACTCCGTTACCGTTACTACATGGTGTGTTACTCCGTTCTTTTTTTATATAGTATTTATATATATATATACACAGCGAGGCGAACAGTGACTGAGAATTGTACTTAAGTACAGTACTTGAGTATATGTACTTATTTACTTTAGACCAGTCTGTGTCACATGCGGAGACCAAGGAAATTAGAAAACAAGGAAGGGACAGCCTAGGGGGCTGGCCAACGCCATTGCTTGCATAGCAGACGCCATTGATGCTCATGGGAGCCAAAACTGGAACAGGAAGTTTGGTGAAATACAATTAAGTCTATGCCAGCCATCTGGATCAGCTTGTGAACAAACACTATTTCTGAACGATTGTGTCCTCACAGGTTTTTATCCAATCAATTCGGATTTTTTTAGCACACTGTATGATTTTATTGAGGCATCTAAACAGCGGCATACACGTCCATAGACTGTATAAAAATCTGGCAGTGTGTCCAGATTGTGTGAGAGAAATAAGCAATCAGGTCTAGGAAAACAAGCCCAAAAGAAGCACCGGGGGCCAGGGGTCTTCAACGTTTTCCCAAACTGATGGGGAGATGGAGCAGGGACCCCCTACCTTACCTCGACCCCATATATTGTATAATTATGTATACAATTGTGTTTCATAATCATACATGTTATTGTGCATCAATACTAAGCTATTAAAAATAATAGACAGATTAATATATTCGTGCTTTTATATTAAACATACATGTACAGGGTACAGTGAGTAGGGTGGCCGCACTGCCATTTATAAACATACCTTATTAACCGAGAACAACAATCTGTCAATTGCACAATAATCATGTATACAAGCTATTCAAAATGGACAGAATCATTTATAGATATCATCATTTATTTAATACATAAATGTGGAAAATGTTTTTAAAAAATATATGAAGACAAATGGATATTTAAAAACATATATATATATATATTATATATATATATATATATAAAATATTTGTATATATATCTATATATAATGTATTTTTATTTTTATTGTCTAATCAAGCAACAATTTCGCGGACCCCCTGCAGTACCTCGTGGACCCCCTAGGCGTTGCGGACCCCTGTTGAAGACTTGCACTAGGCCATTATGAGCACTTTAAACCTTTACTGTATACATTGAAAATAGCCGATCTACTGTACAAGCTCACAACACGCTGTGAGCTTGTAGATCTGCTATTTAAAATAAATCTTGAAGTAAAATGTGAAATATTGAGGATTTTTGAAACACTAACAACACAAATCTGGCACAAAACATTTCAGATGGGGGGTTAGGACAAATAGCCTACATATTAATTTGAGGGTCCATGACATAAACATAATTAAGAACCACTGGTTAAAATAAATTTTAAATTGTGAAGCCCAAGTCCAAATAATCAACTACACAGAAAAAAGCCCATAAAACCGCAACCCGAGCAACTACCAATATTTACAAGCAACTTCACAGAAAAATAAGCCCAAAGTCGCTTATAATAAGTGGACATGGCAACACTGGTTTCTGTCTCGGCAGTATAGCTTACTTTGTGCTCTTTAGATAGCTCAATAAACTTATGCAGTGGACACATCGAAAAGCAACACAGCAGAAAACAATGTGTGATATGTCTTCTTTTATTTTCCAGAAGCAATTACTTTACAAAGGTCTCAGTCATTCAGAAATATATTTTGTTCATGAGCTGATCCACCGGGCTCTCATTAACTCCAATGCATTCCACTGAACTCACGGCTGCAGTCTGGCTCCCATGGTGCGACGAATCTGCCGGCTGGAATTGCATGATAGCGAAAATGACGTAGATGACCCTACCTTCTTTAAATATATCTTGGCGGAGACGCGCTGTGGGCAGTGGACATCCTGTCCGGTTGACAATGACGCGGCAGCTCATTCATTATCACCGCAAATCAGGCATATTTCAAATCCTCTGTGTCTCTCTCTCTCTCTCTCTCTCTCTGTCTCTCTCGACTCGCCTGTGTGTTTAGAAACGATTGCACTTGCGATCAAAATGAAAACGTTTTGTTTTTAAATGTTTTAAAGTAAAAAAAAAAACTAAATCGCTGGCAGTGGGCAAACACAGCCAGAAATAAGTCTGGCAGGGAATGAGTTAATGCATGTTCACTTTTTAAGGACAAGATGAAATGGCATTTCGACCGTATTTGTTTGTCAACTTTCTGACATATGTTCTTGTAGAAAAGAGTCATCCTAGTGTGCAACACTCCCCCTGTCTCATTCCAATGGATTGGATCCACCCACCTCACCTGCTGTCACTCCCTCTCAATCCATAATCACACCTGCCCTCACTCACTCCTCATTCTCTCTCTCTCTCTCTCTCTCTCTCTCCCCCTCTCCCCCTCTCCCTCTCCCTCTCCCTCTCTCTCTCTCTCTCTCTCTCTCTCTCTCTCTCTCTCTCAACAGCGTGTGTGTGTTTCTGGGAGAGAGAGAGAAAGAAAGAGCGTGTCACATCAAACGCTGTTAAGTTACACCTATTTCCTGTTAATAATAACCAGCAATAGTGTGTATGCAGTATATAATTGTATAATAAAAGAATGTTAAGATAATATACAGTATAGTGTAGTGGTATAGTGTAATGTAGTAGAAATCCACGGTCGTGCTCCATGGAGAGGCCCGGTCCGCAGTCACAGTATTGAGCCGCAGCTGGGGGTCCATGGACCTGCGACGTGGGAAATAAAAGAAACTCCGGGGAGCGGGTCCCCGGTTGTAGAATTAGTGGCAGGCCTTACTAGAGCGTGAATCCGTACAGGGTTAATTACGATTGTACCAATGGGACACAAACCCACACGACCAAAGGGAGGACGAGAAAGGAGAGGACGAGAGGAGAGAGGAAAGGGGGGGGGGGGGTGGGGAGGGGGGGGAGAGGATGACTATAGGGTGACTGAGTCTATACACTTCGGCTATAGGCTTTATCATAGAGAAAGGTTTTTAGTCTAGTCTTAAATATACAGAGTGTGTCTGCTTCACGGACTGAGACTGGGAGAAGGTTCCACAGCTGAGGTGCCTGAAACTTAAATGCTCTGCCTCCTGTTCTAATGTTTTGGGGGTTTCCTGGAGCCATAAGCATTTTTTCATACTGTGGACGCAATGGTGTTCTGGCTGGTTTATAGGGCTCGATGAGTTCTTTGAGATATACTGGTGCCTGTCCATTGAGAGCCTTGTATGTGAGGAGGAGAACTTTAAACTCTATTCTGTATTTAACCGGGAGCCAGTGCAAAGAGGCCAATGAAGGAGTGATATGATCTCTTCTTCTGGTTCCTGTCAGTATGCGCGCAGTGGCATTTTGGACTAGCTGCAGGCTATTTAGGGACTTACTTGGGCAGCCTGATAATAAAGCGTTGCAATAGTCCAGCCTAGAAGTAACAAATGCGTGAACAAGTTTTTCTGCATCATTTTGGGACAGAATGTGCCTAACTTTTGCAATATTACGCAGGTGAAAAAAGACATTTCTTGAAATTTGTTTTATGTGGGACTGAAAGGACATATCTAGGTCAAACGTGACTCCCAGATTCTTTACAGTGGCCCTGGAGGTCAAGGTAATACCATCTAGGGTAAAATTCTTATCGGCTAATTTATCTCTGAGTTGCTTAGGGCCAAGTACAATAACTTCTGTTTTGTCCCAGTTGAGGAGTAGGTAATTACGGGTCATCCAACTCTTGATGTCTATAAGGCATGCTTGAAGTTTAGCCAGTTGATCTGTTTCATCTGGCTTCATCGATAGATATAATTGTGTATCATCTGCATAACAGTGGAAATTTATAGAGTGTTTCCTAATTATCTCACCTAAAGGAAGCATATATAGAGTAAATAGTATTGGTCCAAGTACAGAGCCTTGTGGGACTCCGTATTTAACCTTTTCGCGTAATGAGGGTGTATCGTTAACGTTTACAAATTGAAATCTGTCAGACAGATAGGACTCAAACCAGTTCAATGCACCACCCTTAATGCCAACCAAATGCTCTAGTCTCTGTAACAAAATATGGTGATCAATAGTATCAAATGCAGCACTGAGGTCCAACAAAACCAGTACAGAGAGAAGGTTGTTATCGGATGCAATCAGGAGGTCATTTGTGACCTTCACCAATGCCGTATCAGTGCTATGGTGTGCTCTGAATCCTGACTGAAAAGCTTCAAATAGCTTATAGGCCATATTGTCTAGCTCCTTTTCGTTCAGTTTCGTTCCCATCAAGTGGATCTAAATATTCTCTGCTTCTTAAAAAAAGATCTATTGGTAGTAAGTTAGAAAAAAAATTACCGACATCTGATTCGGCGCAGAATTTTTATAATTAGTGTTTAAAAGTCGGTACTGTTTTCTTAGCAGCGTCGTAATACTTTCAAAGGGGTGGTGCGGTTTTGGGCACGTGATTCCCGTTACAACCAATGGGGTCGCGTCTTTAGTTCCACCATTTCCTGCAACAACAGCTAGCAACGGTAACGTCAGAAGAAAATAAATCAAAATAAAGAAAATATCCTTCAAAAGCACGCCAAAAGGACTCGAAACGATGCTATATGAATCTTATGTCTGTCCAGAAAGAAGAGGTTCAGGAATTTACACGGACAAGATGGGATACATGTACAACAAGCCATGGATACACGACGGTCGTCTGTCCCGACCGAACTTCAACCAGGTGTTTGCACTTTTCCATTTACGGCCCGTACATCTACATAAACGTTCAAATTTCAAATATAAAGTGCTTACCGCATGTCCATTGATGTTACAATTCTGTATGGTCCCGCAGAAATACCCGTATATTCCGTATTGTTCAATAAAGAGTATTCTTAACCGATCGGTGGCCATTTTCTCACAGATTTATAATGTATCAGAGTGCAATACACCTCCCATCCGATAGGGTCGGATATGGTGAAAATGGCCACCGATCGGATTAACAGGCTTTTTATTGAACAATACGGAAGATACAGGTACTTCTCTGGGCCCGTACATAATTGTAACATCCATGGCCATGGGTAAGCATTTTAAATCTGAAATATGAACGTTTATGTAGATGCAGATGTGTTAATGGAGAAAGTGCAAACACCTGGTTGAATGTTTCAGGGCTACTACAGAACGTGCGTCAACGTTACTTATATAAACATCAACATTGTGTGGATATGGGTTCTTACAAGCCTCCTGAGGACGCTGGGTTTCACGCAACATTCTACCAGCGTTTTATTGACAAAAATACATTAATGTGATTAATGTGAGAGGAAACGGCAGAAGGATCAACTCTCTCAAACAGAAACGTCAGCAGGTGAGCCACACACACACACACACACACACACGGGGGGGGGGCTCACATTTTAACATGAGACTGAAATAATTTATTGTGTTATCAGATAAAAGCATTGAAAATAGAAGATTTACAAGCTCACAACACATCACAACTCGTGAGCTTGTAGATCTGCTATTTTCAATAGATTTATTTGGGGGGACGGGGGAGACACATTTTAACATGAGACTGAACTCATTTTTTCGAAATTTTTTCGAAATTGAAAATAGCATATCTACAAGCTCACAACACGTCGCGTTGTGAAAGTAAAACTACCTCAAAATTCTACTTGAGTACAGTAGCCTACTTGAGTAAATGTACTTAGTTACTTTACACCACTGAAAGTACAGGTACTAAAGAAAACGTACAGTACTGAATGTCCACCACTGCATCTCACCAGTGCTGATAAAGCCCATAAGCTAATTGGCAATATGGCCAAGTAAGAGATTGTAAACAAAACATACATGTCAACATTGGACTGTCAAATATTGATTTGTCATTTTATGATTGTATGGGTGCTATTACTGTATTTTAAACATTCGTGTGTCATTTCATCCATGTTCCATCTCTGATAACTCAGACATCTTTACATCGTTAACAGCTAATACACCAGATGTTGTGATTGATAAAGAGTCCAGGGAAGTGTCTGTATTAGATAGCCTGCACCTTTGACTCTAGCCTAGAGGAAGCCTTTATGCCAAAGGTCATTAAATACCAACCACTCCTACATACCATCTCAGAGCTGGGCTATTAAGTGCATACTATTTGTTTTTATATTTGGCAGCTATAGGACATACCCACATACTAGAGGGTTTAGAGGGTAGAGGGTATGTTAGAGGGTTTCAACAACTTTGGATGCCCAAAAAGGAGGCAAAAAGGTTGGCAAAGTATTGTGCTGTAATTGGCAGCCGCCATATATGGCAGAGACGGTGTTACTTATACCCATAGAGTACTGAGTGACATATTGTATCGTGAAGACATATGCCAGGATTATGTGAATGTAACCTTACTGCACCTATAATATTTGTGTCCCTGTATGTTTCTCCTTTATGTGAACATAAATAAATGGTTAAAATGTGTGTGTGTGTGTGTGTGTGTGTGTGTGTGTGTGTGTGTGTGTGTGTGTGTGTGTGTGTGTGTGGGGGGGGGGGGAATGAACCACCCTTCGCTGACCGCTACAAGATCTTCTGTGAGAGTCATCCGCCATGGCTTATAGTTCACCAAGAGGTGCTGAAAATAAACCAGCTACGAAGTTCGTAAACACAGTGAAGAAGCATGAGGATCTTGATGCTTAAAACTACAGGTAACTCAAATACCATGTGTGTCTTTGACAGTTCTGGGAAACAAAACAAAAACCTTTATGCTGAAAAGTATATTATAGATGTATTCCCTCACAAAAACGTCTATGAGAGTATATTTAAACTAAATTGGCTATCATTGTTAATACATCTTTATTTATACACTTGTGCTCATCTTTCCCTAACATTTTATGTTGCAGGCAGGATAAATTAAAGCGGAGGTTGACCCCTGATTTCCCCCAGCTGGTTTTTCACTCCCCTACCAAGTGCAACATCTCTGAACATACATGTCCTTCCCAGGTATTTTAGGAAAAAGGTTTGGTGATGCAGGGCTGCAAGACATACTCATTGAGTCAAGTTGGTGCCCCAAATCCATTAATGGTGTGATCAGTGGTCATCCACAGGAGATGCAGTCTGCACTTTCATATTTTGTCATATTTGTATACTATTTTGCTGCCGTTGCACTGTCGACCAACATTTCTCTGTTCATACCTGTGAGTGACACAGAAGGCCTGATCTGGGGGGTGGGTGGGAGGGTTGATGTACAAATGACACATGCTGTGACACACTGTGGTATTTTAATAAATATTTCATACCATATGTTGTAATAATTTGGAGCTTTAGTGTATTTATTTTACTCTAGTCCATTTTTGGCATTATTCCAATCTAGGGGGCTGATTTTCAGCCATTTTGGGCCAAGGAGTGCTGCTTTTTTTCTCCTACCTTTCAGTACACAGTAGGTTGTGACATTTTCTATGTATGAAATATAAGCTTTTAGCTAAATGTACTATGTGTATGTTTCATTGTGCTGGGCACCAATCACTTCAGTAGAAGCGTTTTCTTTCAACATTTCATGATCAAAATTCAAACATGAGTACACTAAGGCACCAATACCAATAATGTATTTATGACATTTGAGAAAGATTTTGTGTTGCCAAAATCAATTTTCAATATTTTACAAGCAAAAATAGCAGCACAAGATTTTCGTTTTTTGGTTATTCACTTTAATATACATTTCTGGCTTGTGAAAAAATACTGCAGGATTTTGTGCGGAGGTATTTTAACCCAAAGTCCACAAGGGTATTGTCTATGCAAAAATGCATTGAAAAAGTAGATCCAAGACGTGGGAACGAAATTCATTTTCTAGGCACTTTTTGGAGGGTCACAACACGGCCTATTATTGTTATGTAAAAAGTCACATAACTGCTTGGCGACTGCTTTCTCAAGGATTTTAGAGAGAAATGGAAGGTTCGATATAGGTCTATAGTTAGCCAAAATGCCTGAGTCGAGAGTAGGCTTCTTGAGGAGAGGTTTGATGACAGCTACCTTAAAGGACTGTGGTACGTAGCCCGTCACCAGGGACATATTGATTATATTGAGTAGGGATGCACCAACCGGGGTCGGGACCTCTTTAACACTTGCATGACTAAGCTATCAATATGACCGATTTTGAGAATTTAAAGTGGATTATCTTCTCTCATGAAGCTCTGAGAAAGTTCCCCTTTCATGACTTTTCCTAAATATTTGTTTCAAATCATCTCCGTTTTTTTTTTCTTCTGAAACGTATTATAAATATGAAATATATACCATATATACCATCCCAACCGTTATATTTCGGCTAAATTGACCGCTCTCCCCCTCTCTCCCCCAGGCAAGAGCAGTTGACACCTCTAGACCCCCCGCAGAGCGGCCCGTAGACGAGCTGCAGCAGCGAGTCTATCCGAGTCCATGTTGCCATGTCTGCTTATTAAAAGCGACTTTGGGCTTGTTTTTCACGTCTTTCTATTATTATTATTATTATTATTATTATAATTATATATATATAATTACATTATAATGGTAATGATAATATAGCTGCCCACGTGTTTTGTGCACAGTTTGCACACTGGGTTGTTTACAAGTTACTATAGTTCGCTTGCTGCTACTAGATTTATAGCAGCATTACTTGACGGTCATATTATGACAGTCATGACGAAACTTCAACCTGTTTTTTGCACTTTCTCCATTTACAGCCCGTATATCTACATAAAAGTTCGGATTTCAAATATAAAGTTCTTATTCCGTGGCCACGGATGTTACAATTTACTTCGGGTGGGTATAAGTACCCGTAACTTCTGTATTGTTCAATAAAAAGCATTTTAATCCGATTGGCGATCATTTGCTCATAGAGTTATAGTGTATCAGAGTGCAATTACACCTCCCAACCGATAGGGTCACGTAGTTGAAAGCATGGAGAAAATAAGGAGAAAATGGCCACCGATCGGATTAAAATGTTTTTTTTTGGACAATACGGAGATTATGGGTACTTATGGGTTACCCGAACAGAATTGTAACATCCCTGGTCATGAGATAAGCACTTTATATTTGAAATATGAACGTTTATGTAGATGTACGAGTTGTAAATGGAGAAATGCAAACACCAGGTGTACGTTCTGCCATGACGCTTGGCGGCGAGCTAACAATGCTAGCTCCTATAGCCTCGTTACTCCACTGTTGTTTTGGCCACATCTTCAGTGAAATACTTCCATACGAACGTCGAGCGGCCTGTTGTTTAGCTGGGGCTGCCCTCACCTACTGTAGCTGCTGTGTTCGCTACAATGTTATATTGTTTATACAACTAGATTCTGTCCCGAAAAAGACTAACGCAATACTGGCCGCTTCCTAGTCCTGGTCCAGAGCGTTAGTGAGATTATTTTTATTTACTCCACTGCGCCCTCTACAGATCTGGACAATTTGAACTTACCATTAACCAAATCTGTAGAGGACACTGTGGAGTAAATACAAATAATTTCCGTCTCGCGGACATATTTTATTTTCTGCCCAAAAAGTGTATTTTACAGAGTAGGTGGGGTGCTGAGAGGCTTCCCACATCCGAGAATAGACTTTCAACAACACAAAACAGCCTTTGTTTCGGTGAGTAGCGAAATAGTTTTGTTTATTTTCACTACTCTTGAGGGAACTTGAGGGAACTGACTAACGCTCTGGACCAGTATAGCCGCTTCCCACCGTGGTGAAGTTAGTTTCAGCCTCAGGTTGAATATTCACCCAGTGGATATTACTCCAGTAAAGTAAAATACCTCAAAATTGTACTTAAGTACAGTAATTGAGTAAATGTACTTAGTAACTTTACACCACCACAGAGAGGAGCGAAACTGATGGGTGGGGATTAGGCTTGTAACTGGAGAACAATGGGCCAACGACCAACCAAAACCACTCATGCTAATGTTGTCCCTGCAAGTTAAAACCACTCTCCGCCCCCACAAGACCGACAGAAACACACAGAAACACTGCTGTGTTTGTAATGTAATTTAAACCACTTAATGATTCTAAAACGGATATCTGTTGGGATCGAAAGCTTCCTCAACATTCGAACTGTGTTAATATGGAAAAAAACGAAAATCAGCCAAAAAGTTATTTAGCTAGTTTCTACTGTTTTTCAACTCGCGAGTTGATGCCCGAAACACCAGGCCTGCTCACATATAGGAGTCAGACAGAAATACACACTAGCCTGCTGCTTCATGTCTCACTTTTCTCAGGGCACAACATATGCAGTAACATTTTCATAGACCTGCCTGCTTATTTCTCTCTCAAAATTTGGCAACCCATTTCACTGTCTGTTTCACTGAAGAGTTTAATGTGACGCTACAGATTGCGCTGTTTTATACGCTTTTTTTAAATAAAGATTTTACATACAGAATCTGCAGTTACCATTACATTTTATAATACTATTTTATATACATATATACTACATTACTATTTTATAATGTTTCTGCCTGCAGCAGAGTGCAATTGAGATGTTAATGGCTATTTAGAAGACAATGGAACCCCCCACTGTTTGGGGGAGAAAGTGTGAACTAGTCTGGAGCCCAGAGGGGAGACAGTGGCCAATAGGATAGCCTGATTTGGGGATCAAAATGATCGTTTTTCAGGCTTGGTGGAGGAGTATGAAACCTCAGTCATGCGAGTGTTAAGTAATTTAGTTGGGACTGGATCCAAGAGACAGGTCGTTGGTTTGGAAGATGTGATCATTAAAGTGAATTCGGAGAGCTCGACCGGAGAGAAACTGTCCAAATATACACTGTGTCGCACAGCCACTTCTGAGGATACCATATCGGAGGGTGGTCCAGCAGGGGCCGAGAGCAGTAGGTTATCAATATTATCTCTGATAGTATTGATTTTACCATTGAAAAAAATCATGAAATCATTGCTGCTAAGGGATATAGGAATACGCGGATCAGTAGAGTCATGACTTTTTGTCAATTTGGCTAGAGTGTCAAAAAGGAACCTATGGTTGTTTTTGTTTTCCTCTATTAAAGATGAATAATAGGTGGCTCTGGCATTGCAGAGAGCCTTCCTATATATTTTAAGGCTGTTCTGCCAGGCTATACAGGATTCTTTCTGTTTGGTTGAACGCCATATTCTTTCAAGCTTACGTGACGTTCGCTTGAGATTTTTAGTTCCAGAGTTATACCATGGGGCTAGCCTCTGTTGCTTTATTACCCTCTTTCTTAAAGGAGCAACAGAGTCAAGCGTTGTCTGAAGGGAGCCTGTGACACTATTAACAAGGTGATCGACCTGAGAGGGGCTATAAGTATAGAGATCTTCAATTGTGTTGGAATATACTGAGTTGATGGCTGATGGTATTGCTTCCTTAAATTTGCCCACAGCACTATCGGATAGATTTCTACCAAATACATTTTTGTCCAATGGTGAGTAATCAATTAATGTAAAATCAAAGGTTATTAAATAGTGGTCGGAGAGGTTCTCATTATATGGGAAAACTATGAGATGTTCAATTTCAATACCATAGACCAAAACAAGGTCGAGGGTATGGTTGAATTTGTGATTAGGTTTATCTACACACTGAGAGAAACCGATTGACTCAATTAATGTAATAAACGCTTTACTGAAGTTATCGGTTACTACATCCACGTGGATGTTCATGTCGGCAGCCAAAATGATTTTATCAGAGTCTAGGACTAGGCGTGATAGAAACTCTGAGAATTCAGATAGAAATTCAGTGTAGGCCCCAGGAGGGCGGTACACTGTAACAAATAATAAAGGCTGTAATGATTTCCAGCTTGGGTGCGAAAGAGTGAGAACTAGACTTTCAAACGTTTTGTAAGTCAGCCTGGGTCTGGGGCTGATTATTAAGCTTGAGTTGAAAATGGCTGCAACTCCACCTCCAATCTGGCCGGTGTCTCGGGAATATGAGCATTTGTGTGACTTGGTGGGGTGGCTGTATTTAGACTGACGTATTCTTGCTCACCCAGCCATGTTTCGGTAAGACAAAGTAGATCAAGATAGTTGTCTGATATGATTTCATTTACCAATACACCTTTAGAGCGTAGAGATCTAATGTTCAGGAGTCCACATTTAATAATTTTGTTTTGTGGCACTACTGCATTAATTTTGATATGTGCCAAGTTTTTATGCACAGCTCCTCGAACCCTTGGTTTCACATGCCTAGGGGGTCGAGTAGTTTCAATTGTTCTGATTTGTAGGGTAGGTGGCTGCTCTGGTGGAAGCACAGAGAAGCGTGTAGGACTGCAACTCTGCTTCCTGATCCCAACTCTGGGTGGTCATTGTTTATTGATAAACTCGTCTATATTTCTAGAGATGAGCGCCGCACCATCCCAAATTGGATGTATGCAGTTCTCTCCCCATCAGACCAGTTTTCCCCTCGAAAGTTTGCCAATGATTTATAAAGCCCACGTTATTATCTGGACACCACCTTGATAACCAGCGGTGGAATGAAGACATACGGCTGTACATCTCATCACCAATCATATTTGGCAGGGGACCAGAGAAAACTACGGAGTCCGACATTGTCTTTGCGTATGTGCACACTGACTCAATATTTATCTTCGTGATCTCTGATCTCTTAAGTCGTGTGTCATTGCCACCGCAGTGGATTACAATTGTATCATAACGTTTATGTTTACTTTTAGCCAGCATTTTTAAATCTGATTCGATGTCGCCCGCTCTGGCCCCGGGGATGCATTTGACTTTGGTCCCTGGTGTCACTAACTTCACGTTTCTCAATATAGAACTACCAATAACCAGAGTTGTATTCTCAGTGACACACTGGGGGGGCGTGTCACAGAGTGGGGCTAACGTCTCACTGCTAAACTCAACGGGTGTAGCAGCGAGTGGGGAAAATCTGTTTGAAACGTGAAGTGGTTGGTGTCCCGTGTGTTTTTGTTTATTACTACGCTTCCGACCAGGAGCAGTCACCCAACCATCTTGGGTCGTAGGGTGCGTGTGGGGACTATGATCAGTCACGATCGGTGACCGTATCTGGTAATGTCCCCCTGTTCCCTGTTGCACGGGAGCAGAGGCTAGGCTAAAGTGAGCACCGCTAGCTATGGTTTCCTCTAGCCGCCAGAGCCTCTCCTCCAGTGCTGCAAACACACAGCACTTGTTACATACATCCGTACATTCAAAGTCGTCGGAGTTGTAACTATACATGTGGCAAACAGCACAGTGGAGAGGATGAGAGCGAGACGGGAACTGGGGGGGGAAGGAGTGAGAAGCCATAGCCCAGCAGCCAAGGGTAGTCGCTAAGCTAAAGCTAAAGCTAGGATAATTGTAAAGCCAACAGCCAACGGCAAAGTTAGTCCCTTAGCTAGACAATCAGCTCAAGCAGCGATAAAGTCGCCACACAGTAGAGAAATAGGGTAGTAGTTAACAGTGGCAGTGTGTGTTTAAATCACAACAATACAATAATATCAACGTTAGTGTCTTGCGCAGCTAAACGATACACGTCTCGCTAGCTCAGACAGTATAGGAAGTGACGTAACACGCTTACCGTCAGGGCTACGTCAGGGTTGCCAGATCCTCAGTCTCAATCCTCTACTCCATGAGTGAGGTTCTTCGGTATGGTATGGTAAGGTATGACCGGAAAAAGAGAGTTGTTTTTGCTGCTGCGTTGTTGTTGCAACATATTATATCTGTTGTCTGCACGACAGTCAGACAGAGACCGCGGTCCGGTTATATTATATAAAGTTGTGTCTTTAACAATCAAACACAAGTTGTATCATTACGAGTTAGAATATGTCTCAGACACTAGGCTACTACAAGGGCACTTGTGAGTAAAGTTGGCAAGTTTCCCTACAGTTTAACAACAATGCAAGTTGAAGATGCGTAAATACTCTTAACATCTATTTGCAACATAATTATGAATGGTATTTTTATCAGATGTCCGATAAATTTGAATCATTCCGGACATTGGGACCAGCAGATTACAATCCTATAGCGCGACCCCTGGTATAAGACCACATTGCTTAGCAGAGTTCAGTGATGCAAATGCATGTCAAGTTGATCAACAGATTGTATTATTTATATATATATATATATATATATATATATATATATATATATACATATATATATATATGTATGTATGTATGTATGTATATACATACATATATATATATATATATATTTTTTTTTAATACACAGTCAAGTCAACTGTTTTCCGTGGATAGCCAAGACCTGGAACGCATCTGTGTCACTTTAAGGTGTCTTTGGCTATTCAAAAATAGCAGATCTACAAGCTCGTAGCGCGGCACTCGCCGCGCTACGAGCTTGTAGATCTGCTATTTTTGAAAAATCTTCTCAGGTCGCCTCACATCTTCGGGGTAGTGAGACTGTGTTGGGATAGCCTAAGGTTTGGTCTTGATCAAAAATTATTTGAAAACCGCAAAAAAGGGGTATTTATTAAATGTTGTATATAATATAATTAAATATAATAATATTATAGTCAAATGTTTTATGGTCATGAATGATTCACCAGGAGCCTGGATGGCTTGGTTCCAGGCTTAGAATAATTGATGTAAATTTTATGTGAAAATGTAATGGGTTTGTGGCACCACAACATGTCCTCCACTGCTCTGTCCTGTACTGTATGTTGGTTTGATAACTGTTGTCCTCCACTGCTCTGTCCTGTACTGTATGTTGGTTTGATAACTGTTGTCCTCCACTGCTCTATACTGTATGTTGGTTTGATAACTGTTGTCCTCCACTGCTCTATACTGTATGTTGGTTTGATAACTGTTGTCCTCCACTGCTCTGTTCTATACTATACTGTATGTTGGTTTGATAACTGTTGTCCTCCACTGTTCTGTCCTATACTGTATGTTGGTTTGATAACTGTTGTCCTCCACTGTTCTGTTCTATACTGTATGTTGGTTTGATAACTGTTGTCCTCCACTGCTCTGTCCTGTACTGTATGTTGGTTTGATAACTGTTGTCCTCCACTGCTCTATACTGTATGTTGGTTTGATAACTGTTGTCCTCCACTGTTCTATACTGTACTGTATGTTGGTTTGATAACTGTTGTCCTCCACTGCTCTGTCCTATACTGTATGTTGGTTTGATAACTGTTGTCCTCCACTGTTCTATACTGTACTGTATGTTGGTTTAATAACTGTTGTCCTCCACTGCTCTGTCCTATACTGTATGTTGGTTTGATAACTGTTGTCCTCCACTGCTCTGTCCTATACTGTATGTTGGTTTGATAACTGTTGTCCTCCACTGTTCTATACTATACTGTATGTTGGTTTGATAACTGTTGTCCTCCACTGCTCTGTTCTATACTATACTGTATGTTGGTTTGATAACTGTTGTCCTCCACTGTTCTGTCCTATACTGTATGTTGGTTTGATAACTGTTGTCCTCCACTGTTCTGTCCTGTACTGTATGTTGGTTTGATAACTGTTGTCCTCCACTGCTCTGTTCTATACTGTATGTTGGTTTGATAACTGTTGTCCTCCACTGTTCTGTTCTATACTATACTGTATGTTGGTTTGATAACTGTTGTCCTCCACTGCTCTGTTCTATACTATACTGTATGTTGGTTTGATAACTGTTGTCCTCCACTGTTCTGTCCTATACTGTATGTTGGTTTGATAACTGTTGTCCTCCACTGTTCTGTCCTGTCCTATACTGTATGTTGGTTTGATAACTGTTGTCCTCCACTGTTCTGTTCTATACTATACTGTATGTTCGTTTGATAACTGTTGACCTCCACTGCTCTGTTCTATACTATACTGTATGTTGGTTTGATAACTGTTGTCCTCCACTGTTCTGTCCTATACTGTATGTTGGTTTGATAACTGTTGTCCTCCACTGCTCTGTTCTATACTGTATGTTGGTTTGATAACTGTTGTCCTCCACTGTTCTGTTCTATACTGTATGTTGGTTTGATAACTGTTGTCCTCCACTGTTCTGTCCTATACTGTATGTTGGTTTGATAACTGTTGTCCTCCACTGTTCTATACTGTACTGTATGTTGGTTTGATAAATGTTGTCCTCCACTGCTCTATACTGTATGTTGGTTTGATAACTGTTGTCCTCCACTGTTCTATACTGTACTGTATGTTGGTTTGATAACTGTTGTCCTCCACTGCTCTGTCCTGTACTGTATGTTGGTTTGATAACTGTTGTCCTCCACTGCTCTATACTGTATGTTGGTTTGATAACTGTTGTCCTCCACTGTTCTATACTGTACTGTATGTTGGTTTGATAACTGTTGTCCTCCACTGCTCTGTCCTATACTGTATGTTGGTTTGATAACTGTTGTCCTCCACTGCTCTGTCCTATACTGTATGTTGGTTTGATAACTGTTGTCCTCCACTGCTCTGTCCTATACTGTATGTTGGTTTGATAACTGTTGTCCTCCACTGTTCTATACTGTATGTTGGTTTGATAACTGTTGTCCTCCACTGTTCTATACTGTATGTTGGTTTGATAACTGTTGTCCTCCACTGCTCTGTCCTGTACTGTATGTTGGTTTGATAACTGTTGTCCTCCACTGTTCTATACTGTATGTTGGTTTGATAACTGTTGTCCTCCACTGTTCTATACTGTATGTTGGTTTGATAACTGTTGTCCTCCACTGCTCTGTCCTGTACTGTATGTTGGTTTGATAACTGTTGTCCTCCACTGCTCTGTCCTATACTGTATGTTGGTTTGATAACTGTTGTCCTCCACTGTTCTGTTCTATACTGTATGTTGGTTTGATAACTGTTGTCCTCCACTGTTGTGTCCTATACTGTATGTTGGTTTGATAACTGTTGTCCTCCACTGCTCTGTCCTGTACTGTATGTTGGTTTGATAACTGTTGTCCTCCACTGCTCTGTCCTGTACTATACTGTATGTTGGTTTGATAACTGTTGTCCTCCACTGTTCTGTTCTATACTGTATGTTGGTTTGATAACTGTTGTCCTCCACTGCTCTGTTCTATACTGTATGTTGGTTTGATAACTGTTGTCCTCCACTGCTCTGTCCTGTCCTATACTGTATGTTGGTTTGATAACTGTTGTCCTCCACTGTTCTGTTCTATACTGTATGTTGGTTTGATAACTGTTGTCCTCCACTGCTCTGTTCTATACTATACTGTATGTTGGTTTGATAACTGTTGTCCTCCACTGCTCTGTTCTATACTGTATGTTGGTTTGATAACTGTTGTCCTCCACTGCTCTGTCCTATACTGTATGTTGGTTTGATAACTGTTGTCCTCCACTGCTCTGTCCTGTACTATACTGTATGTTGGTTTGATAACTGTTGTCCTCCACTGCTCTGTCCTATACTATACTGTATGTTGGTTTGATAACTGTTGTCCTCCACTGTTCTATACTGTATGTTGGTTTGATAACTGTTGTCCTCCACTGTTCTGTCCTATACTGTATGTTGGTTTGATAACTGTTGTCCTCCACTGCTCTGTTCTATACTGTATGTTGGTTTGATAACTGTTGTCCTCCACTGCTCTGTCCTATACTGTATGTTGGTTTGATAACTGTTGTCCTCCACTGCTCTGTTCTATACTGTATGTTGGTTTGATAACTGTTGTCCTCCACTGCTCTGTTCTATACTGTATGTTGGTTTGATAACTGTTGTCCTCCACTGCTCTGTTCTATACTATACTGTATGTTGGTTTGATAACTGTTGTCCTCCACTGCTCTGTTCTATACTGTATGTTGGTTTGATAACTGTTGTCCTCCACTGTTCTATACTGTATGTTGGTTTGATAACTGTTGTCGTCCACTGTTCTATACTGTACTGTATGTTGGTTTGATAACTGTTGTCCTCCACTGCTCTGTCCTGTACTGTATGTTGGTTTGATAACTGTTGTCCTCCACTGCTCTATACTGTATGTTGGTTTGATAACTGTTGTCCTCCACTGTTCTATACTGTACTGTATGTTGGTTTGATAACTGTTGTCCTCCACTGCTCTGTCCTATACTGTATGTTGGTTTGATAACTGTTGTCCTCCACTGTTCTATACTGTACTGTATGTTGGTTTAATAACTGTTGTCCTCCACTGCTCTGTCCTATACTGTATGTTGGTTTGATAACTGTTGTCCTCCACTGCTCTGTCCTATACTGTATGTTGGTTTGATAACTGTTGTCCTCCACTGTTCTATACTATACTGTATGTTGGTTTGATAACTGTTGTCCTCCACTGCTCTGTTCTATACTATACTGTATGTTGGTTTGATAACTGTTGTCCTCCACTGTTCTGTCCTATACTGTATGTTGGTTTGATAACTGTTGTCCTCCACTGTTCTGTCCTGTACTGTATGTTGGTTTGATAACTGTTGTCCTCCACTGCTCTGTTCTATACTGTATGTTGGTTTGATAACTGTTGTCCTCCACTGTTCTGTTCTATACTATACTGTATGTTGGTTTGATAACTGTTGTCCTCCACTGCTCTGTTCTATACTATACTGTATGTTGGTTTGATAACTGTTGTCCTCCACTGTTCTGTCCTATACTGTATGTTGGTTTGATAACTGTTGTCCTCCACTGTTCTGTCCTGTCCTATACTGTATGTTGGTTTGATAACTGTTGTCCTCCACTGTTCTGTTCTATACTATACTGTATGTTCGTTTGATAACTGTTGACCTCCACTGCTCTGTTCTATACTATACTGTATGTTGGTTTGATAACTGTTGTCCTCCACTGTTCTGTCCTATACTGTATGTTGGTTTGATAACTGTTGTCCTCCACTGCTCTGTTCTATACTGTATGTTGGTTTGATAACTGTTGTCCTCCACTGTTCTGTTCTATACTGTATGTTGGTTTGATAACTGTTGTCCTCCACTGTTCTGTCCTATACTGTATGTTGGTTTGATAACTGTTGTCCTCCACTGTTCTATACTGTACTGTATGTTGGTTTGATAAATGTTGTCCTCCACTGCTCTATACTGTATGTTGGTTTGATAACTGTTGTCCTCCACTGTTCTATACTGTACTGTATGTTGGTTTGATAACTGTTGTCCTCCACTGCTCTGTCCTGTACTGTATGTTGGTTTGATAACTGTTGTCCTCCACTGCTCTATACTGTATGTTGGTTTGATAACTGTTGTCCTCCACTGTTCTATACTGTACTGTATGTTGGTTTGATAACTGTTGTCCTCCACTGCTCTGTCCTATACTGTATGTTGGTTTGATAACTGTTGTCCTCCACTGCTCTGTCCTATACTGTATGTTGGTTTGATAACTGTTGTCCTCCACTGCTCTGTCCTATACTGTATGTTGGTTTGATAACTGTTGTCCTCCACTGTTCTATACTGTATGTTGGTTTGATAACTGTTGTCCTCCACTGTTCTATACTGTATGTTGGTTTGATAACTGTTGTCCTCCACTGCTCTGTCCTGTACTGTATGTTGGTTTGATAACTGTTGTCCTCCACTGCTCTGTCCTATACTGTATGTTGGTTTGATAACTGTTGTCCTCCACTGTTCTGTTCTATACTGTATGTTGGTTTGATAACTGTTGTCCTCCACTGTTGTGTCCTATACTGTATGTTGGTTTGATAACTGTTGTCCTCCACTGCTCTGTCCTGTACTGTATGTTGGTTTGATAACTGTTGTCCTCCACTGCTCTGTCCTGTACTATACTGTATGTTGGTTTGATAACTGTTGTCCTCCACTGTTCTGTTCTATACTGTATGTTGGTTTGATAACTGTTGTCCTCCACTGCTCTGTTCTATACTGTATGTTGGTTTGATAACTGTTGTCCTCCACTGCTCTGTCCTGTCCTATACTGTATGTTGGTTTGATAACTGTTGTCCTCCACTGTTCTGTTCTATACTGTATGTTGGTTTGATAACTGTTGTCCTCCACTGCTCTGTTCTATACTATACTGTATGTTGGTTTGATAACTGTTGTCCTCCACTGCTCTGTTCTATACTGTATGTTGGTTTGATAACTGTTGTCCTCCACTGCTCTGTCCTATACTGTATGTTGGTTTGATAACTGTTGTCCTCCACTGCTCTGTCCTGTACTATACTGTATGTTGGTTTGATAACTGTTGTCCTCCACTGCTCTGTCCTATACTATACTGTATGTTGGTTTGATAACTGTTGTCCTCCACTGTTCTATACTGTATGTTGGTTTGATAACTGTTGTCCTCCACTGTTCTGTCCTATACTGTATGTTGGTTTGATAACTGTTGTCCTCCACTGCTCTGTTCTATACTGTATGTTGGTTTGATAACTGTTGTCCTCCACTGCTCTGTCCTATACTGTATGTTGGTTTGATAACTGTTGTCCTCCACTGCTCTGTTCTATACTGTATGTTGGTTTGATAACTGTTGTCCTCCACTGCTCTGTTCTATACTGTATGTTGGTTTGATAACTGTTGTCCTCCACTGCTCTGTCATATACTGTATGTTGGTTTGATAACTGTTGTCCTCCACTGCTCTGTTCTATACTGTATGTTGGTTTGATAACTGTTGTCCTCCACTGTTCTATACTGTATGTTGGTTTGATAACTGTTGTCGTCCACTGTTCTATACTGTACTGTATGTTGGTTTGATAACTGTTGTCCTCCACTGCTCTGTCCTATACTGTATGTTGGTTTGATAACTGTTGTCCTCCACTGTTCTGTTCTATACTGTATGTTGGTTTGATAACTGTTGTCCTCCACTGCTCTGTTCTATACTATACTGTATGTTGGTTTGATAACTGTTGTCCTCCACTGCTCTGTCCTATACTGTATGTTGGTTTGATAACTGTTGTCCTCCACTGCTCTGTTCTATACTATACTGTATGTTGGTTTGATAACTGTTGTCCTCCACTGTTCTGTTCTATACTGTATGTTGGTTTGATAACTGTTGTCCTCCACTGCTCTGTTCTATACTATACTGTATGTTGGTTTGATAACTGTTGTCCTCCACTGCTCTGTCCTATACTATACTGTATGTTGGTTTGATAACTGTTGTCCTCCACTGCTCTGTTCTATACTATACTGTATGTTGGTTTGATAACTGTTGTCCTCCACTGCTCTGTTCTATACTATACTGTATGTTGGTTTGATAACTGTTGTCCTCCAGTGCTCTGTTCTATACTGTATGTTGGTTTGATAACTGTTGTCCTCCACTGCTCTGTTCTATACTATACTGTATGTTGGTTTGATAACTGTTGTCCTCCACTGCTCTGTCCTATACTGTATGTTGGTTTGATAACTGTTGTCCTCCACTGCTCTGTCCTATACTGTATGTTGGTTTGATAACTGTTGTCCTCCACTGCTCTGTCCTATACTGTATGTTGGTTTGATAACTGTTTTCCTCCACTGCTCTGTCCTGTACTATACTTTATGTTGGTTTGATAACTGTTGTCCTCCACTGCTCTGTCCTGTACTATACTGTATGTTGGTTTGATAACTGTTGTCCTCCACTGCTCTGTCCTGTACTATACTGTATGTTGGTTTGATAACTGTTGTCCTCCACTGCTCTGTTCTATACTGTATGTTGGTGTGATAACTGTTGTCCTCCACTGCTCTGTCCTATACTGTATGTTGGTTTGATAACTGTTGTCCTCCACTGCTCTGTCCTGTACTATACTGTATGTTGGTTTGATAACTGTTGTCCTCCACTGTTCTGTCCTATACTGTATGTTGGTTTGATAACTGTTGTCCTCCACTGCTCTGTCCTATACTGTATGTTGGTTTGATAACTGTTGTCCTCCACTGCTCTGTTCTATACTATACTGTATGTTGGTTTGATAACTGTTGTCCTCCACTGTTCTTTTCTATACTGTATGTTGGTTTGATAACTGTTGTCCTCCACTGCTCTGTTCTATACTATACTGTATGTTGGTTTGATAACTGTTGTCCTCCACTGCTCTGTCCTATACTATACTGTATGTTGGTTTGATAACTGTTGTCCTCCACTGCTCTGTTCTATACTATACTGTATGTTGGTTTGATAACTGTTGTCCTCCACTGCTCTGTTCTATACTATACTGTATGTTGGTTTGATAACTGTTGTCCTCCACTGCTCTGTTCTATACTGTATGTTGGTTTGATAACTGTTGTCCTCCACTGCTCTGTTCTATACTATACTGTATGTTGGTTTGATAACTGTTGTCCTCCACTGCTCTGTCCTATACTGTATGTTGGTTTGATAACTGTTGTCCTCCACTGCTCTGTCCTATACTGTATGTTGGTTTGATAACTGTTGTCCTCCACTGCTCTGTCCTATACTGTATGTTGGTTTGATAACTGTTGTCCTCCACTGCTCTGTCCTGTACTATACTTTATGTTGGTTTGATAACTGTTGTCCTCCACTGCTCTGTCCTGTACTATACTGTATGTTGGTTTGATAACTGTTGTCCTCCACTGCTCTGTCCTGTACTATACTGTATGTTGGTTTGATAACTGTTGTCCTCCACTGCTCTGTTCTATACTGTATGTTGGTTTGATAACTGTTGTCCTCCACTGCTCTGTCCTATACTGTATGTTGGTTTGATAACTGTTGTCCTCCACTGCTCTGTCCTGTACTATACTGTATGTTGGTTTGATAACTGTTGTCCTCCACTGTTCTGTCCTATACTGTATGTTGGTTTGATAACTGTTGTCCTCCACTGCTCTGTCCTATACTGTATGTTGGTTTGATAACTGTTGTCCTCCACTGTTCTATACTATACTATAGGACTATGACCCCCCAAGACTTTGGCTACCCCCCCTAAATGACATGCGTTGAGTTTTGATATGCAAGAATTTTTCAAATCCAACAATGGGAAGTGCCTTATAATTCTATTTCCGGTCACTTCCGGTGTCATTTTATTAGGGTTATTGGTATTTTTTAGCTACAAAGTATTTTTTCCCAGAAAGAACTTATAAATTAATGCCTGCCCACGAAACAGCAACCCTTAATACCTTATAGTGATTTTAGGAAAAATCGTTGACTTCTAACCCCTGTAACATCGCGTAGGAATGTCGCACAGAAATGAACCATATGTCAGCTTGTTTGTCTTGAGGAGCTCTACAACTTTCTAAAATATGGGACCACAAAGACCCTCCTAGGAGAAGTTTTTTTTCAAAGATTAACTTTCAACATGGTGCTAGGAGTTAAGCCTCTATGTACCTTGTTGAAACTGGCAATCTCAGGCAAAAAGTGTCGTACAGAAATGAGACACATATACACGTGTTCGTCTCGGCGAGCTGTACAACATATCCGAACGACGGATTCTAAAAACGTATCGCTAAGGAGTTACGTCGTGTTATTGCGTGAAAACAGTTGAAATTAGACCCCAGCCAGTTAAGGAGAACGGTAAGGCCGTGTGCAAGGAGACTTATACCAGCGTTCGGGGCGGCGTGCTGATGCTAATACTGGTGTCCAATTTATTTTTACTATTTTTGAACAGTTTCTCTATTATCTCAGCCACTAGGGGGCGAAAACACAATCGGATAACGGATTCCGTATCTGCTAATCAGCCCTAACGCGCCAATACAAGTTTCCTCACACACGGACAAGTGGTTGCGAAAGCTAGGGTTTACGGGCTTTCTTGATTATCTAGGCCACTAGGGGGCGATAAAACAATCGGACAATGGATTGTTGTTCAGCTTTTCAGCGCGAACGCGCCAATATAAGTTTCCTCACACATGGACATGTGGTTGTGAAAACTTTGTAAAACATAACAGATCTACAACTTATGTAGTCAAACATGCCCAAAAGACCCCCAAACTTCGCCTACCCCCCCAAAATAGGGCACTGTGAACAACGTTTTCATTGGACAATATTCTCTATAATGCTTAGAAAGACCCTAAACCCGGACCCCTGAAACACTAAGAAAACACATATTGCACCAAAGCGTCAAATACTTTTGGCCCTAGATGTGTGTTTTAGAGCCCGACATTGTCATGAGTGGTACCATTGGAATCGCACAAGGGTCTAGTTTACTCAAACACTTTCATCTCGCTGAACAACCCAATAGTCCAGGAGTTAGAGTCTGTTGACTGATATGACGTCATTTTTACATTTATAGGCTTAGAAAAGTTATTTTAGGGTTGGTTTCTTGTGTGGTCATCCATTTGAAAAACAGTTGACGTGACCTTGTAGGCCTTGCACTTAAGAATTTTTTGAGATGTGATTCAAGTGAAATCGTGCTTTTTTTCACATAGATATTGATTTTCAAAACATTAAATAATGTCATTTCGAGAAAATACAGTGTCTTTCAAATGTCCGCGTCGGCCGTTCAACTGACCATATCTCCGGTATGACAAGGTCTGGTGCCAAGGCGCAGATACTGGAGTAAACTAGACGTTGCCCCGCATCTTATGCTTACCTTTTACTCCCCTCTGTACATCATGGTTTAGCCACAAGGTGGCGCTGTGTTTTCTAAAAAAACTGCTGTTTTTGACCGGATTTTTTTTTTAAATACCTAGATTTTGAAAACCATCCTACCTGACTAATTGAAGGACGCTGAGTTGAATGGTGCTGGTCAAAGTCGTTCAAAGTCGAAAATTTCAAAGAGTTTTTAAAAAATCGGGAACCATCCTACCAGACTGATTGAAGGACGCTAAGTCGTCTGGTGCTAGTCCCGACTTTGTAAAATTCTGGGAAAGGGGTGAAATGGCTGTTCAAAGTCGAACATTTCAAAGAGTTTTTAAAAAATCGGGAACCATCCTACCTGACTAATTGAAGGACGCTGAGTCGTCTGGTGCTAGTCCCGACTTTTTAAAATGTCGGGAAAGTGGTCAAATCAGCCCGAGAAAGTCATGGACACGCCCCCCTTTTTTTTTTTTTTTTTAAATCAAATCATAGCTATTCTGACTTACTTTTTTGCGCTGAGTTGAATGGTGCTATTCCTGAATCTTTAAAATTTCGGGAAAGTGGTCAAATCAGCCCGAGAAAGTCATGGACACGCCCCCTTTTTTTTTCTTTTTTTTTTAAATCAAATCATAGCTATTCTGACTTACTTTTTTGCGCCCCAACCATCCTACCAGACTGATTGAAGGACGCTAAGTCGTCTGGTGCTAGTCCCGACTTTGTAAAATTCTGGGAAAGGGGTGAAATGGCTGTTCAAAGTCGAAAATGTCAAAGAGTTTTTAAAAAATCGGGAACCATCCTACCAGACTGATTGAAGGACGCTAAGTCGTCTGGTGCTAGTCCCGACTTTGTAAAATTCTGGGAAAGGGGTGAAATGGCTGTTCAAAGTCGAAAATTTCAAAGAGTTTTTTAAAAATCAGGAACCATCCTACCCGACTAATTGAAGGACGCTGAGTCGTCTGGTGCTAGTCCCGACTTTTTAAAATGTCGGAAAAGTGGTCAAATTAGCCCGAGAAAGTCATGGACACGCCCCCTTTTTTTTTCTCTTTTTTTCAATCAAATCATAGCTATTCTGACTTAATTTTTTGCGCTGAGTTGAATGGTGCTATTCCTGAATCTTTAAAATTTCGGGAAAGTGGTCAAATCAGCCTGAGAAAGTCATGGACACGCCCCCTTTTTTTTTCTTTTTTTTTAAATCAAATCATAGCTATTCTAACTTACTTTTTTGCGCTGAGTTTAATGGTGCTATTCCTGAATCTTTAAAATGTCGGGAAAGTGGTCAAATCAGCCCGAGAAAGTCATGGACACGACCATTTTTTAAAAAAAAATCAAATCATAGCTATTCTGACTTACTCTTTTGCGCTGAGTTGAATGGTGCTATTCCTGAATCTTTAAAATTTCGGGAAAGTGGTCAAATCAGCCCGAGAAAGTCATGGACACGCCCCCTCGAGACTTAGTAAATGTTTTCTTCTTTTTTTTTCAAAAAAATCGGGAACCATCCTACCAGATTAATTGAAGGACGCTGAGTCGTCTGGTGCTAGTCCCGACTTTTTAAAATGTCAGAAAAGTGGTCAAATCAGCCCGAGAAAGTCATGGACACGCCCCCTTTTTTTTTCTTTTTTTTTTAATCAAATCATAGCTATTCTGACTTCTTTAATCAAAAATATTTAATTTTTTTTTTTTTTTTAATCAAATCATAGCTATTCTGACTTACTCTTTTGCGCACTGAGTCGTCTGGTGCTAGTCCCGACTTTTTAAAATGTCGGAAAAGTGGTCAAATCAGCCCGAGAAAGTCATGGACACGCCCCCTTTTTTTTTCTTTTTTTTTTAATCAAATCATAGCTATTCTGACTTCTTTAATCAAAAATATTTAATTTTTTTTTTTTTTTTTATCAAATCATAGCTATTCTGACTTACTCTTTTGCGCACTGAGTCGTCTGGTGCTAGTCCCGACTTTTTAAAATGTCGGAAAAGTGGTCAAATCAGCCCGAGAAAGTCATGGACACGCCCCCTTTTTTTTTCTTTTTATTTTAATCAAATCATAGCTATTCTGACTTCTTTAATCAAAAATATTTAAATTTTTTTTTTTTTTTAATCAAATCATAGCTATTCTGACTTACTCTTTTGCGCTGAGTTGAATGGTGCTATTCCTGAATCTTTAAAATTTCGGGAAAGTGGTCAAATCAGCCCGAGAAAGTCATGGACACGCCCCCTCGAGACTTAGTAAATGTTTTCTTCTTTTTTTTTCAAAAAAATCGGGAACCATCCTACCAGATTAATTGAAGGACGCTGAGTCGTCTGGTGCTAGTCCCGACTTTTTAAAATGGCGGAAAAGTGGTCAAATCAGCCTGAGAAAGTCATGGACACGCCCCCTTTTTTTTTTTTTTTTTTTAATCAAATCATAGCTATTCTGACTTACTTTTTTGCGCTGAGTTGAATGGTGCTATTCCTGAATCTTTAAAATGTCGGGAAAGTGTTCAAATCAGCCCAAGAAAGTCATGGACACGACCCCTTTTTTTTTTTTTTTTTTTTAATCAAATCATAGCTATTCTGACTTACTCTTTTGCGCTGAGCTGAATGGTGCTATTCCTGAATCTTTAAAATTTCGGGAAAGTGGTCAAATCAGCCCGAGAAAGTCATGGACACGCCCCCTCGAGACTTAGTAAATGTTTTCTTCTTTTTTTTTCAAAAAAATCGGGAACCATCCTACCAGATTAATTGAAGGACGCTGAGTCGTCTGGTGCTAGTCCCGACTTTTTAAAATGCTGGGAAATGGGTGAAATGGCAGTTCAAAGTCAACATTTTCAAAGAGTTTTTAAAAAATTGGGAACCATCCTACCAGACTAATTGAAGGACGCTGATTCGTCTGGTGCTAGTCCCGACTTTTAAAAATGCTGGGAAATGGGTGAAATGGCTGTTCAAAGTCAAAAATTTCAAAGAGTTTTTAAAAAATCGGGAACCATCCTACCAGACTGATTGAAGGACGCTAAGTCGGCTGGTGCTAGTCCCGACTTTGTAAAATTCTGGGAAAGGGGTGAAATGGCTGTTCAAAGTCGAAAATGTCAAAGAGTTTTTAAAAAATCGGGAACCATCCTACCAGACTGATTGAAGGACGCTAAGTCGTCTGGTGCTAGTCCCGACTTTGTAAAATTCTGGGAAAGGGGTGAAATGGCTGTTCAAAGTCGAAAATTTCAAAGAGTTTTTAAAAAATCAGGAACCATCCTACCTGACTAATTGAAGGACGCTGAGTCGTCTGGTGCTAGTCCCGACTTTTTAAAATGGCGGAAAAGTGGTCAAATCAGCCTGAGAAAGTCATGGACACGCCCCCTTTTTTTTTTTTTTTTTTAATCAAATCATAGCTATTCTGACTTACTTTTTTGCGCTGAGTTGAATGGTGCTATTCCTGAATCTTTAAAATGTCGGGAAAGTGTTCAAATCAGCCCAAGAAAGTCATGGACACGACCCCTTTTTTTTTTTTTTTTTTTTAATCAAATCATAGCTATTCTGACTTACTCTTTTGCGCTGAGCTGAATGGTGCTATTCCTGAATCTTTAAAATTTCGGGAAAGTGGTCAAATCAGCCCGAGAAAGTCATGGACACGCCCCCTCGAGACTTAGTAAATGTTTTCTTCTTTTTTTTTCAAAAAAATCGGGAACCATCCTACCAGATTAATTGAAGGACGCTGAGTCGTCTGGTGCTAGTCCCGACTTTTTAAAATGCTGGGAAATGGGTGAAATGGCAGTTCAAAGTCAACATTTTCAAAGAGTTTTTAAAAAATTGGGAACCATCCTACCAGACTAATTGAAGGACGCTGATTCGTCTGGTGCTAGTCCCGACTTTTAAAAATGCTGGGAAATGGGTGAAATGGCTGTTCAAAGTCAAAAATTTCAAAGAGTTTTTAAAAAATCGGGAACCATCCTACCAGACTGATTGAAGGACGCTAAGTCGGCTGGTGCTAGTCCCGACTTTGTAAAATTCTGGGAAAGGGGTGAAATGGCTGTTCAAAGTCGAAAATGTCAAAGAGTTTTTAAAAAATCGGGAACCATCCTACCAGACTGATTGAAGGACGCTAAGTCGTCTGGTGCTAGTCCCGACTTTGTAAAATTCTGGGAAAGGGGTGAAATGGCTGTTCAAAGTCGAAAATTTCAAAGAGTTTTTAAAAAATCAGGAACCATCCTACCTGACTAATTGAAGGACGCTGAGTCGTCTGGTGCTAGTCCCGACTTTTTAAAATGTCGGAAAAGTGGTCAAATCAGCCCGAGAAAGTCATGGACACGCCCCCTTTTTTTTTTTTTTTTTTTAATCAAATCATAGCTATTCTGACTTACTTTTTTGCGCTGAGTTGAATGGTGCTATTCCTGAATCTTTAAAATGTCGGGAAAGTGGTCAAATCAGCCCAAGAAAGTCATGGACACGACCCCTTTTTTTTTTTTTTTTTTTTAATCAAATCATAGCTATTCTGACTTACTCTTTTGCGCTGAGCTGAATGGTGCTATTCCTGAATCTTTAAAATTTCGGGAAAGTGGTCAAATCAGCCCGAGAAAGTCATGGACACGCCCCCTCGAGACTTAGTAAATGTTTTCTTCTTTTTTTTTCAAAAAAATCGGGAACCATCCTACCAGATTAATTGAAGGACGCTGAGTCGTCTGGTGCTAGTCCCGACTTTTTAAAATGCTGGGAAATGGGTGAAATGGCAGTTCAAAGTCAACATTTTCAAAGAGTTTTTAAAAAATTGGGAACCATCCTACCAGACTAATTGAAGGACGCTGATTCGTCTGGTGCTAGTCCCGACTTTTAAAAATGCTGGGAAATGGGTGAAATGGCTGTTCAAAGTCAAAAATTTCAAAGAGTTTTTAAAAAATCGGGAACCATCCTACCAGACTGATTGAAGGACGCTAAGTCGGCTGGTGCTAGTCCCGACTTTGTAAAATTCTGGGAAAGGGGTGAAATGGCTGTTCAAAGTCGAAAATGTCAAAGAGTTTTTAAAAAATCGGGAACCATCCTACCAGACTGATTGAAGGACGCTAAGTCGTCTGGTGCTAGTCCCGACTTTGTAAAATTCTGGGAAAGGGGTGAAATGGCTGTTCAAAGTCGAAAATTTCAAAGAGTTTTTAAAAAATCAGGAACCATCCTACCTGACTAATTGAAGGACGCTGAGTCGTCTGGTGCTAGTCCCGACTTTTTAAAATGTCGGAAAAGTGGTCAAATCAGCCCGAGAAAGTCATGGACACGCCCCCTTTTTTTTCTCTTTTTTTCAATCAAATCATAGCTATTCTGACTTACTTTTTTTGCGCTGAGTTGAATGGTGCTATTCCTGAATCTTTAAAATGTCGGGAAAGTGGTCAAATCAGCCCGAGAAAGTCATGGACACGACCCCTTTTTTTTTTTTTTTTTTAATCAAATCATAGCTATTCTGACTTACTCTTTTGCGCTGAGTTGAATGGTGCTATTCCTGAATCTTTAAAATTTCGGGAAAATGGTCAAATCAGCCCAAGAAAGTCATGGACACGCCCCCTCGAGACTTAGTAAATATTTTCTTCTTTTTTTTTCAAAAAAATCGGGAACCATCCTACCAGATTAATTGAAGGACGCTGAGTCGTCTGGTGCTAGTCCCGACTTTTTAAAATGCTGGGAAATGGGTGAAATGGCAGTTCAAAGTCAAAATTTTCAAAGAGTTTTTAAAAAATTGGGAACCATCCTACCAGACTAATTGAAGGACGCTGATTCGTCTGGTGCTAGTCCCGACTTTTAAAAATGCTGGGAAATGGGTGAAATGGCTGTTCAAAGTCAAAAATTTCAAAGAGTTTTTAAAAAATCGGGAACCATCCTACCAAACTGATTGAAGGACGCTAAGTCGTCTGGTGCTAGTCCCGACTTTGTAAAATTCTGGGAAAGGGGTGAAATGGCTGTTCAAAGTCGAAAATTTCAAAGAGTTTAAAAAAAATCAGGAACCATCCTACCTGACTAATTGAAGGACGCTGAGTCGTCTGGTGCTAGTCCCGACTTTTTAAAATGTCGGAAAAGTGGTGAAATCAGCCCGAGAAAGTCATGGACACGCCCCCTTTTTTTTTTTTTTTTTTTATCAAATCATAGCTATTCTGACTTCTTTAATCAAAAATATTTAATTTTTTTTTTTTTTTTAATCAAATCATAGCTATTCTGACTTACTCTTTTGCGCACTGAGTCGTCTGGTGCTAGTCCCGACTTTTTAAAATGTCGGAAAAGTGGTCAAATCAGCCCGAGAAAGTCATGGACACGCCCCCTTTTTTTTTCTTTTTTTTTTAATCAAATCATAGCTATTCTGACTTCTTTAATCAAAAATATTTAATTTTTTTTTTTTTTTTAATCAAATCATAGCTATTCTGACTTACTCTTTTGCGCAATGAGTCGTCTGGTGCTAGTCCCGACTTTTTAAAATGTCGGAAAAGTGGTCAAATCAGCCCGAGAAAGTCATGGACACGCCCCCTTTTTTTTTCTTTTTTTTTTAATCAAATCATAGCTATTCTGACTTCTTTAATCAAAAATATTTAAAAAAAAATTTTTTTTTAATCAAATCATAGCTATTCTGACTTACTCTTTTGCGCTGAGTTGAATGGTGCTATTCCTGAATCTTTAAAATTTCGGGAAAGTGGTCAAATCAGCCCGAGAAAGTCATGGACACGCCCCCTCGAGACTTAGTAAATGTTTTCTTCTTTTTTTTTCAAAAAAATCGGGAACCATCCTACCAGATTAATTGAAGGACGCTGAGTCGTCTGGTGCTAGTCCCGACTTTTTAAAATGGCGGAAAAGTGGTCAAATCAGCCTGAGAAAGTCATGGACACGCCCCCTTTTTTTTTTTTTTTTTTTAATCAAATCATAGCTATTCTGACTTACTTTTTTGCGCTGAGTTGAATGGTGCTATTCCTGAATCTTTAAAATGTCGGGAAAGTGGTCAAATCAGCCCAAGAAAGTCATGGACACGCCCCCTTTTTTTTTTTTTTTTTTTTATCAAATCATAGCTATTCTGACTTACTCTTTTGCGCTGAGCTGAATGGTGCTATTCCTGAATCTTTAAAATGTCGGGAAAGTGGTCAAATCAGCCCGAGAAAGTCATGGACACGCCCCCTCGAGACTTAGTAAATGTTTTCTTCTTTTTTTTTCAAAAAAATCGGGAACCATCCTACCAGATTAATTGAAGGACGCTGAGTCGTCTGGTGCTAGTCCCGACTTTTTAAAATGCTGGGAAATGGGTGAAATGGCAGTTCAAAGTCAACATTTTCAAAGAGTTTTTAAAAAATTGGGAACCATCCTACCAGACTAATTGAAGGACGCTGATTCGTCTGGTGCTAGTCCCGACTTTTAAAAATGCTGGGAAATGTGAAATGGCTGTTCAAAGTCAAAAATTTCAAAGAGTTTTTAAAAAATCGGGAACCATCCTACCAGACTGATTGAAGGACGCTAAGTCGGCTGGTGCTAGTCCCGACTTTGTAAAATTCTGGGAAAGGGGTGAAATGGCTGTTCAAAGTCGAAAATGTCAAAGAGTTTTTAAAAAATCGGGAACCATCCTACCAGACTGATTGAAGGACGCTAAGTCGTCTGGTGCTAGTCCCGACTTTGTAAAATTCTGGGAAAGGGGTGAAATGGCTGTTCAAAGTCGAAAATTTCAAAGAGTTTTTAAAAAATCAGGAACCATCCTACCTGACTAATTGAAGGACGCTGAGTCGTCTGGTGCTAGTCCCGACTTTTTAAAATGTCGGAAAAGTGGTCAAATCAGCCCGAGAAAGTCATGGACACGCCCCCTTTTTTTTCTCTTTTTTTCAATCAAATCATAGCTATTCTGACTTACTTTTTTTGCGCTGAGTTGAATGGTGCTATTCCTGAATCTTTAAAATGTCGGGAAAGTGGTCAAATCAGCCCAAGAAAGTCATGGACACGACCCCTTTTTTTTTTTTTTTTTTTTAATCAAATCATAGCTATTCTGACTTACTCTTTTGCGCTGAGCTGAATGGTGCTATTCCTGAATCTTTAAAATTTCGGGAAAGTGGTCAAATCAGCCCGAGAAAGTCATGGACACGCCCCCTCGAGACTTAGTAAATGTTTTCTTCTTTTTTTTTCAAAAAAATCGGGAACCATCCTACCAGATTAATTGAAGGACGCTGAGTCGTCTGGTGCTAGTCCCGACTTTTTAAAATGCTGGGAAATGGGTGAAATGGCAGTTCAAAGTCAACATTTTCAAAGAGTTTTTAAAAAATTGGGAACCATCCTACCAGACTAATTGAAGGACGCTGATTCGTCTGGTGCTAGTCCCGACTTTTAAAAATGCTGGGAAATGGGTGAAATGGCTGTTCAAAGTCAAAAATTTCAAAGAGTTTTAAAAAAATCGGGAACCATCCTACCAGACTGATTGAAGGACGCTAAGTCGGCTGGTGCTAGTCCCGACTTTGTAAAATTCTGGGAAAGGGGTGAAATGGCTGTTCAAAGTCGAAAATGTCAAAGAGTTTTTAAAAAATCGGGAACCATCCTACCAGACTGATTGAAGGACGCTAAGTCGTCTGGTGCTAGTCCCGACTTTGTAAAATTCTGGGAAAGGGGTGAAATGGCTGTTCAAAGTCGAAAATTTCAAAGAGTTTTTAAAAAATCAGGAACCATCCTACCTGACTAATTGAAGGACGCTGAGTCGTCTGGTGCTAGTCCCGACTTTTTAAAATGTCGGAAAAGTGGTCAAATCAGCCCGAGAAAGTCATGGACACGCCCCCTTTTTTTTCTCTTTTTTTCAATCAAATCATAGCTATTCTGACTTACTTTTTTTGCGCTGAGTTGAATGGTGCTATTCCTGAATCTTTAAAATGTCGGGAAAGTGGTCAAATCAGCCCGAGAAAGTCATGGACACGACCCCTTTTTTTTTTTTTTTTTTAATCAAATCATAGCTATTCTGACTTACTCTTTTGCGCTGAGTTGAATGGTGCTATTCCTGAATCTTTAAAATTTCGGGAAAATGGTCAAATCAGCCCGAGAAAGTCATGGACACGCCCCCTCGAGACTTAGTAAATGTTTTCTTCTTTTTTTTTCAAAAAAATCGGGAACCATCCTACCAGATTAATTGAAGGACGCTGAGTCGTCTGGTGCTAGTCCCGACTTTTTAAAATGCTGGGAAATGGGTGAAATGGCAGTTCAAAGTCAACATTTTCAAAGAGTTTTTAAAAAATTGGGAACCATCCTACCAGACTAATTGAAGGACGCTGATTCGTCTGGTGCTAGTCCCGACTTTTAAAAATGCTGGGAAATGGGTGAAATGGCTGTTCAAAGTCAAAAATTTCAAAGAGTTTTAAAAAAATCGGGAACCATCCTACCAGACTGATTGAAGGACGCTAAGTCGGCTGGTGCTAGTCCCGACTTTGTAAAATTCTGGGAAAGGGGTGAAATGGCTGTTCAAAGTCGAAAATGTCAAAGAGTTTTTAAAAAATCGGGAACCATCCTACCAGACTGATTGAAGGACGCTAAGTCGTCTGGTGCTAGTCCCGACTTTGTAAAATTCTGGGAAAGGGGTGAAATGGCTGTTCAAAGTCGAAAATTTCAAAGAGTTTTTAAAAAATCAGGAACCATCCTACCTGACTAATTGAAGGACGCTGAGTCGTCTGGTGCTAGTCCCGACTTTTTAAAATGTCGGAAAAGTGGTCAAATCAGCCCGAGAAAGTCATGGACACGCCCCCTTTTTTTTCTCTTTTTTTCAATCAAATCATAGCTATTCTGACTTACTTTTTTTGCGCTGAGTTGAATGGTGCTATTCCTGAATCTTTAAAATGTCGGGAAAGTGGTCAAATCAGCCCGAGAAAGTCATGGACACGACCCCTTTTTTTTTTTTTTTTTTAATCAAATCATAGCTATTCTGACTTACTCTTTTGCGCTGAGTTGAATGGTGCTATTCCTGAATCTTTAAAATTTCGGGAAAATGGTCAAATCAGCCCAAGAAAGTCATGGACACGCCCCCTCGAGACTTAGTAAATATTTTCTTCTTTTTTTTTCAAAAAAATCGGGAACCATCCTACCAGATTAATTGAAGGACGCTGAGTCGTCTGGTGCTAGTCCCGACTTTTTAAAATGCTGGGAAATGGGTGAAATGGCAGTTCAAAGTCAAAATTTTCAAAGAGTTTTTAAAAAATTGGGAACCATCCTACCAGACTAATTGAAGGACGCTGATTCGTCTGGTGCTAGTCCCGACTTTTAAAAATGCTGGGAAATGGGTGAAATGGCTGTTCAAAGTCAAAAATTTCAAAGAGTTTTTAAAAAATCGGGAACCATCCTACCAAACTGATTGAAGGACGCTAAGTCGTCTGGTGCTAGTCCCGACTTTGTAAAATTCTGGGAAAGGGGTGAAATGGCTGTTCAAAGTCGAAAATTTCAAAGAGTTTAAAAAAAATCAGGAACCATCCTACCTGACTAATTGAAGGACGCTGAGTCGTCTGGTGCTAGTCCCGACTTTTTAAAATGTCGGAAAAGTGGTCAAATCAGCCCGAGAAAGTCATGGACACGCCCCCTTTTTTTTTTTTTTTTTTTAATCAAATCATAGCTATTCTGACTTCTTTAATCAAAAATATTTAATTTTTTTTTTTTTTTTTATCAAATCATAGCTATTCTGACTTACTCTTTTGCGCACTGAGTCGTCTGGTGCTAGTCCCGACTTTTTAAAATGTCGGAAAAGTGGTCAAATCAGCCCGAGAAAGTCATGGACACGCCCCCTTTTTTTTTCTTTTTTTTTTAATCAAATCATAGCTATTCTGACTTACTTTTTTGCGCTGAGTTGAATGGTGCTATTCCTGAATCTTTAAAATGTCGGGAAAGTGGTCAAATCAGCCCAAGAAAGTCATGGACACGCCCCCTTTTTTTTTTTTTTTTTTTTTATCAAATCATAGCTATTCTGACTTACTCTTTTGCGCTGAGCTGAATGGTGCTATTCCTGAATCTTTAAAATGTCGGGAAAGTGGTCAAATCAGCCCGAGAAAGTCATGGACACGCCCCCTCGAGACTTAGTAAATGTTTTCTTCTTTTTTTTCCAAAAAAATCGGGAACCATCCTACCAGATTAATTGAAGGACGCTGAGTCGTCTGGTGCTAGTCCCGACTTTTTAAAATGCTGGGAAATGGGTGAAATGGCAGTTCAAAGTCAACATTTTCAAAGAGTTTTTAAAAAATTGGGAACCATCCTACCAGACTAATTGAAGGACGCTGATTCGTCTGGTGCTAGTCCCGACTTTTAAAAATGCTGGGAAATGTGAAATGGCTGTTCAAAGTCAAAAATTTCAAAGAGTTTTTAAAAAATCGGGAACCATCCTACCAGACTGATTGAAGGACGCTAAGTCGGCTGGTGCTAGTCCCGACTTTGTAAAATTCTGGGAAAGGGGTGAAATGGCTGTTCAAAGTCGAAAATGTCAAAGAGTTTTTAAAAAATCGGGAACCATCCTACCAGACTGATTGAAGGACGCTAAGTCGTCTGGTGCTAGTCCCGACTTTGTAAAATTCTGGGAAAGGGGTGAAATGGCTGTTCAAAGTCGAAAATTTCAAAGAGTTTTTAAAAAATCAGGAACCATCCTACCTGACTAATTGAAGGACGCTGAGTCGTCTGGTGCTAGTCCCGACTTTTTAAAATGTCGGAAAAGTGGTCAAATCAGCCCGAGAAAGTCATGGACACGCCCCCTTTTTTTTCTCTTTTTTTCAATCAAATCATAGCTATTCTGACTTACTTTTTTTGCGCTGAGTTGAATGGTGCTATTCCTGAATCTTTAAAATGTCGGGAAAGTGGTCAAATCAGCCCAAGAAAGTCATGGACACGACCCCTTTTTTTTTTTTTTTTTTTTAATCAAATCATAGCTATTCTGACTTACTCTTTTGCGCTGAGCTGAATGGTGCTATTCCTGAATCTTTAAAATTTCGGGAAAGTGGTCAAATCAGCCCGAGAAAGTCATGGACACGCCCCCTCGAGACTTAGTAAATGTTTTCTTCTTTTTTTTTCAAAAAAATCGGGAACCATCCTACCAGATTAATTGAAGGACGCTGAGTCGTCTGGTGCTAGTCCCGACTTTTTAAAATGCTGGGAAATGGGTGAAATGGCAGTTCAAAGTCAACATTTTCAAAGAGTTTTTAAAAAATTGGGAACCATCCTACCAGACTAATTGAAGGACGCTGATTCGTCTGGTGCTAGTCCCGACTTTTAAAAATGCTGGGAAATGGGTGAAATGGCTGTTCAAAGTCAAAAATTTCAAAGAGTTTTAAAAAAATCGGGAACCATCCTACCAGACTGATTGAAGGACGCTAAGTCGGCTGGTGCTAGTCCCGACTTTGTAAAATTCTGGGAAAGGGGTGAAATGGCTGTTCAAAGTCGAAAATGTCAAAGAGTTTTTAAAAAATCGGGAACCATCCTACCAGACTGATTGAAGGACGCTAAGTCGTCTGGTGCTAGTCCCGACTTTGTAAAATTCTGGGAAAGGGGTGAAATGGCTGTTCAAAGTCGAAAATTTCAAAGAGTTTTTAAAAAATCAGGAACCATCCTACCTGACTAATTGAAGGACGCTGAGTCGTCTGGTGCTAGTCCCGACTTTTTAAAATGTCGGAAAAGTGGTCAAATCAGCCCGAGAAAGTCATGGACACGCCCCCTTTTTTTTCTCTTTTTTTCAATCAAATCATAGCTATTCTGACTTACTTTTTTTGCGCTGAGTTGAATGGTGCTATTCCTGAATCTTTAAAATGTCGGGAAAGTGGTCAAATCAGCCCGAGAAAGTCATGGACACGACCCCTTTTTTTTTTTTTTTTTTAATCAAATCATAGCTATTCTGACTTACTCTTTTGCGCTGAGTTGAATGGTGCTATTCCTGAATCTTTAAAATTTCGGGAAAATGGTCAAATCAGCCCAAGAAAGTCATGGACACGCCCCCTCGAGACTTAGTAAATATTTTCTTCTTTTTTTTTCAAAAAAATCGGGAACCATCCTACCAGATTAATTGAAGGACGCTGAGTCGTCTGGTGCTAGTCCCGACTTTTTAAAATGCTGGGAAATGGGTGAAATGGCAGTTCAAAGTCAAAATTTTCAAAGAGTTTTTAAAAAATTGGGAACCATCCTACCAGACTAATTGAAGGACGCTGATTCGTCTGGTGCTAGTCCCGACTTTTAAAAATGCTGGGAAATGGGTGAAATGGCTGTTCAAAGTCAAAAATTTCAAAGAGTTTTTAAAAAATCGGGAACCATCCTACCAAACTGATTGAAGGACGCTAAGTCGTCTGGTGCTAGTCCCGACTTTGTAAAATTCTGGGAAAGGGGTGAAATGGCTGTTCAAAGTCGAAAATTTCAAAGAGTTTTAAAAAAATCAGGAACCATCCTACCTGACTAATTGAAGGACGCTGAGTCGTCTGGTGCTAGTCCCGACTTTTTAAAATGTCGGAAAAGTGGTCAAATCAGCCCGAGAAAGTCATGGACACGCCCCCTTTTTTTTTTTTTTTTTTTAATCAAATCATAGCTATTCTGACTTCTTTAATCAAAAATATTTAATTTTTTTTTTTTTTTTAATCAAATCATAGCTATTCTGACTTACTCTTTTGCGCACTGAGTCGTCTGGTGCTAGTCCCGACTTTTTAAAATGTCGGAAAAGTGGTCAAATCAGCCCGAGAAAGTCATGGACACGCCCCCTTTTTTTTTCTTTTTTTTTTAATCAAATCATAGCTATTCTGACTTCTTTAATCAAAAATATTTAATTTTTTTTTTTTTTTAATCAAATCATAGCTATTCTGACTTACTCTTTTGCGCACTGAGTCGTCTGGTGCTAGTCCCGACTTTTTAAAATGTCGGAAAAGTGGTCAAATCAGCCCGAGAAAGTCATCGACACGCCCCCTTTTTTTTTCTTTTTTTTTTAATCAAATCATAGCTATTCTGACTTCTTTAATCAAAAATATTTAAAAAATGTTTTTTTTTTAATCAAATCATAGCTATTCTGACTTACTCTTTTGCGCTGAGTTGAATGGTGCTATTCCTGAATCTTTAAAATTTCGGGAAAGTGGTCAAATCAGCCCGAGAAAGTCATGGACACGCCCCCTCGAGACTTAGTAAATGTTTTCTTCTTTTTTTTTCAAAAAAATCGGGAACCATCCTACCAGATTAATTGAAGGACGCTGAGTCGTCTGGTGCTAGTCCCGACTTTTTAAAATGGCGGAAAAGTGGTCAAATCAGCCTGAGAAAGTCATGGACACGCCCCCTTTTTTTTTTTTTTTTTTAATCAAATCATAGCTATTCTGACTTACTTTTTTTGCGCTGAGTTGAATGGTGCTATTCCTGAATCTTTAAAATGTCGGGAAAGTGGTCAAATCAGCCCAAGAAAGTCATGGACACGACCCCTTTTTTTTTTTTTTTTTTTTAATCAAATCATAGCTATTCTGACTTACTCTTTTGCGCTGAGCTGAATGGTGCTATTCCTGAATCTTTAAAATTTCGGGAAAGTGGTCAAATCAGCCCGAGAAAGTCATGGACACGCCCCCTCGAGACTTAGTAAATGTTTTCTTCTTTTTTTTTCAAAAAATCGGGAACCATCCTACCAGATTAATTGAAGGACGCTGAGTCGTCTGGTGCTAGTCCCGACTTTTTAAAATGGCGGAAAAGTGGTCAAATCAGCCTGAGAAAGTCATGGACACGCCCCCTTTTTTTTTTTTTTTTTTTAATCAAATCATAGCTATTCTGACTTACTTTTTTGCGCTGAGTTGAATGGTGCTATTCCTGAATCTTTAAAATGTCGGGAAAGTGGTCAAATCAGCCCAAGAAAGTCATGGACACGACCCCTTTTTTTTTTTTTTTTTTTTAATCAAATCATAGCTATTCTGACTTACTCTTTTGCGCTGAGCTGAATGGTGCTATTCCTGAATCTTTAAAATTTCGGGAAAGTGGTCAAATCAGCCCGAGAAAGTCATGGACACGCCCCCTCGAGACTTAGTAAATGTTTTCTTCTTTTTTTTTCAAAAAATCGGGAACCATCCTACCAGATTAATTGAAGGACGCTAAGTCGTCTGGTGCTAGTCCCGACTTTTTAAAATGCTGGGAAATGGGTGAAATGGCAGTTCAAAGTCAACATTTTCAAAGAGTTTTTAAAAAATTGGGAACCATCCTACCAGACTAATTGAAGGACGCTGATTCGTCTGGTGCTAGTCCCGACTTTTAAAAATGCTGGGAAATGGGTGAAATGGCTGTTCAAAGTCAAACATTTCAAAGAGTTTTTAAAAAATCGGGAACCATCCTACCAGACTGATTGAAGGACGCTAAGTCGGCTGGTGCTAGTCCCGACTTTGTAAAATTCTGGGAAAGGGGTGAAATGGCTGTTCAAAGTCGAAAATGTCAAAGAGTTTTAAAAAAATCGGGAACCATCCTACCAGACTGATTGAAGGACGCTAAGTCGTCTGGTGCTAGTCCCGACTTTGTAAAATTCTGGGAAAGGGGTGAAATGGCTGTTCAAAGTCGAAAATTTCAAAGAGTTTTTAAAAAATCAGGAACCATCCTACCTGACTAATTGAAGGACGCTGAGTCGTCTGGTGCTAGTCCCGACTTTTTAAAATGTCGGAAAAGTGGTCAAATCAGCCCGAGAAAGTCATGGACACGCCCCCTTTTTTTTTTTTTTTTTAATCAAATCATAGCTATTCTGACTTCTTTAATCAAAAATATTTAATTTTTTTTTTTTTTTAATCAAATCATAGCTATTCTGACTTACTCTTTTGCGCACTGAGTCGTCTGGTGCTAGTCCCGACTTTTTAAAATGTCTTAAAAGTGGTCAAATCAGCCCGAGAAAGTCATGGACACGCCCCCTTTTTTTTTCTTTTTTTTTTTAATCAAATCATAGCTATTCTGACTTCTTTAATCAAAAATATTTAATTTTTTTTTTTTTTTTAATCAAATCATAGCTATTCTGACTTACTCTTTTGCGCACTGAGTCGTCTGGTGCTAGTCCCGACTTTTTAAAATGTCGGAAAAGTGGTCAAATCAGCCCGAGAAAGTCATGGACACGCCCCCTTTTTTTTTCTTTTTTTTTTAATCAAATCATAGCTATTCTGACTTCTTTAATCAAAAATATTTAAAATTTTTTTTTTTTTTAATCAAATCATAGCTATTCTGACTTACTCTTTTGCGCTGAGTTGAATGGTGCTATTCCTGAATCTTTAAAATTTCGGGAAAGTGGTCAAATCAGCCCGAGAAAGTCATGGACACGCCCCCTCGAGACTTAGTAAATGTTTTCTTCTTTTTTTTTCAAAAAAATCGGGAACCATCCTACCAGATTAATTGAAGGACGCTGAGTCGTCTGGTGCTAGTCCCGACTTTTTAAAATGGCGGAAAAGTGGTCAAATCAGCCTGAGAAAGTCATGGACACGCCCCCTTTTTTTTTTTTTTTTTTTAATCAAATCATAGCTATTCTGACTTACTTTTTTGCGCTGAGTTGAATGGTGCTATTCCTGAATCTTTAAAATGTCGGGAAAGTGGTCAAATCAGCCCAAGAAAGTCATGGACACGACCCCTTTTTTTTTTTTTTTTTTTAATCAAATCATAGCTATTCTGACTTACTCTTTTGCGCTGAGCTGAATGGTGCTATTCCTGAATCTTTAAAATTTCGGGAAAGTGGTCAAATCAGCCCGAGAAAGTCATGGACACGCCCCCTCGAGACTTAGTAAATGTTTTCTTCTTTTTTTTTCAAAAAAATCGGGAACCATCCTACCAGATTAATTGAAGGACGCTGAGTCGTCTGGTGCTAGTCCCGACTTTTTAAAATGCTGGGAAATGGGTGAAATGGCAGTTCAAAGTCAACATTTTCAAAGAGTTTTTAAAAAATTGGGAACCATCCTACCAGACTAATTGAAGGACGCTGATTCGTCTGGTGCTAGTCCCGACTTTTAAAAATGCTGGGAAATGGGTGAAATGGCTGTTCAAAGTCAAACATTTCAAAGAGTTTTTAAAAAATCGGGAACCATCCTACCAGACTGATTGAAGGACGCTAAGTCGGCTGGTGCTAGTCCCGACTTTGTAAAATTCTGGGAAAGGGGTGAAATGGCTGTTCAAAGTCGAAAATGTCAAAGAGTTTTAAAAAAATCGGGAACCATCCTACCAGACTGATTGAAGGACGCTAAGTCGTCTGGTGCTAGTCCCGACTTTGTAAAATTCTGGGAAAGGGGTGAAATGGCTGTTCAAAGTCGAAAATTTCAAAGAGTTTTTAAAAAATCAGGAACCATCCTACCTGACTAATTGAAGGACGCTGAGTCGTCTGGTGCTAGTCCCGACTTTTTAAAATGTCGGAAAAGTGGTCAAATCAGCCCGAGAAAGTCATGGACACGCCCCCTTTTTTTTCTCTTTTTTTCAATCAAATCATAGCTATTCTGACTTACTTTTTTGCGCTGAGTTGAATGGTGCTATTCCTGAATCTTTAAAATGTCGGGAAAGTGGTCAAATCAGCCCGAGAAAGTCATGGACACGACCCCTTTTTTTTTTTTTTTTTTAATCAAATCATAGCTATTCTGACTTACTCTTTTACGCTGAGTTGAATGGTGCTATTCCTGAATCTTTAAAATTTCGGGAAAATGGTCAAATCAGCCCAAGAAAGTCATGGACACGCCCCCTCGAGACTTAGTAAATATTTTCTTCTTTTTTTTCCAAAAAAATCGGGAACCATCCTACCAGATTAATTGAAGGACGCTGAGTCGTCTGGTGCTAGTCCCGACTTTTTTAAATGCTGGGAAATGGGTGAAATGGCAGTTCAAAGTCAAAATTTTCAAAGAGTTTTTAAAAAATTGGGAACCATCCTACCAGACTAATTGAAGGACGCTGATTCGTCTGGTGCTAGTCCCGACTTTTAAAAATGCTGGGAAATGGGTGAAATGGCTGTTCAAAGTCAAAAATTTCAAAGAGTTTTTAAAAAATCGGGAACCATCCTACCAAACTGATTGAAGGACGCTAAGTCGGCTGGTGCTAGTCCCGACTTTGTAAAATTCTGGGAAAGGGGTGAAATGGCTGTTCAAAGTCGAAAATGTCAAAGAGTTTTAAAAAAATCGGGAACCATCCTACCAGACTGATTGAAGGACGCTAAGTCGTCTGGTGCTAGTCCCGACTTTGTAAAATTCTGGGAAAGGGGTGAAATGGCTGTTCAAAGTCGAAAATTTCAAAGAGTTTTAAAAAAATCAGGAACCATCCTACCTGACTAACTGAAGGACGCTGAGTCGTCTGGTGCTAGTCCCGACTTTTTAAAATGTCGGAAAAGTGGTCAAATCAGCCCGAGAAAGTCATGGACACGCCCCCTTTTTTTTTCTTTTTTTTTTAATCAAATCATAGCTATTCTGACTTCTTTAATCAAAAATATTTAATTTTTTTTTTTTTTTTAATCAAATCATAGCTATTCTGACTTACTCTTTTGCGCTGAGTTGAATGGTGCTATTCCTGAATCTTTAAAATTTCGGGAAAGTGGTCAAATCAGCCCGAGAAAGTCATGGACACGCCCCCTCGAGACTTAGTAAATGTTTTCTTCTTTTTTTTTCAAAAAAATCGGGAACCATCCTACCAGATTAATTGAAGGACGCTGAGTCGTCTGGTGCTAGTCCCGACTTTTTAAAATGGCGGAAAAGTGGTCAAATCAGCCTGAGAAAGTCATGGACACGCCCCCTTTTTTTTTTTTTTTTTTTAATCAAATCATAGCTATTCTGACTTACTTTTTTTGCGCTGAGTTGAATGGTGCTATTCCTGAATCTTTAAAATGTCGGGAAAGTGGTCAAATCAGCCCGAGAAAGTCATGGACACGACCCCTTTTTTTTTCTTTTTTTTTTTAATCAAATCATAGCTATTCTGACTTACTCTTTTGCGCTGAGCTGAATGGTGCTATTCCTGAATCTTTAAAATTTCGGGAAAGTGGTCAAATCAGCCCGAGAAAGTCATGGACACGCCCCCTCGAGACTTAGTAAATGTTTTCTTCTTTTTTTTTCAAAAAAATCGGGAACCATCCCACCAGATTAATTGAAGGACGCTGAGTCGTCTGGTGCTAGTCCCGACTTTTTAAAATGTCGGAAAAGTGGTCAAATCAGCCTGAGAAAGTCATGGACACGCCCCCTTTTTTTTTTTTTTTTTTTAATCAAATCATAGCTATTCTGACTTACTCTTTTGCGCTGAGTTGAATGGTGCTATTCCTGAATCTTTAAAATGTCGGGAAAGTGGTCAAATCAGCCCGAGAAAGTCATGGACACGCCCCCTCGAGACTTAGTAAATGTTTTCTTCTTTTTTTTTCAAAAAAATCGGGAACCATCCTACCAGATTAATTGAAGGACGCTGAGTCGTCTGGTGCTAGTCCCGACTTTTTAAAATGCTGGGAAATGGGTGAAATGGCAGTTCAAAGTCAACATTTTCAAAGAGTTTTTAAAAAATTGGGAACCATCCTACCAGACTAATTGAAGGACGCTGATTCGTCTGGTGCTAGTCCCGACTTTTAAAAATGCTGGGAAATGGGTGAAATGGCTGTTCAAAGTCAAAAATTTCAAAGAGTTTTTAAAAAATCGGGAACCATCCTACCAGACTGATTGAAGGACGCTAAGTCGGCTGGTGCTAGTCCCGACTTTGTAAAATTCTGGGAAAGGGGTGAAATGGCTGTTCAAAGTCGAAAATGTCAAAGAGTTTTTAAAAAATCGGGAACCATCCTACCAGACTGATTGAAGGACGCTAAGTCGTCTGGTGCTAGTCCCGACTTTGTAAAATTCTGGGAAAGGGGTGAAATGGCTGTTCAAAGTCGAAAATTTCAAAGAGTTTTTAAAAAATCAGGAACCATCCTACCTGACTAATTGAAGGACGCTGAGTCGTCTGGTGCTAGTCCCGACTTTTTAAAATGTCGGAAAAGTGGTCAAATCAGCCCGAGAAAGTCATGGACACGCCCCCTTTTTTTTCTCTTTTTTTCAATCAAATCATAGCTATTCTGACTTACTTTTTTTGCGCTGAGTTGAATGGTGCTATTCCTGAATCTTTAAAATGTCGGGAAAGTGGTCAAATCAGCCCAAGAAAGTCATGGACACGACCCCTTTTTTTTTTTTTTTTTTTTAATCAAATCATAGCTATTCTGACTTACTCTTTTGCGCTGAGCTGAATGGTGCTATTCCTGAATCTTTAAAATTTCGGGAAAGTGGTCAAATCAGCCCGAGAAAGTCATGGACACGCCCCCTCGAGACTTAGTAAATGTTTTCTTCTTTTTTTTTCAAAAAAATCGGGAACCATCCTACCAGATTAATTGAAGGACGCTGAGTCGTCTGGTGCTAGTCCCGACTTTTTAAAATGCTGGGAAATGGGTGAAATGGCAGTTCAAAGTCAACATTTTCAAAGAGTTTTTAAAAAATTGGGAACCATCCTACCAGACTAATTGAAGGACGCTGATTCGTCTGGTGCTAGTCCCGACTTTTAAAAATGCTGGGAAATGGGTGAAATGGCTGTTCAAAGTCAAAAATTTCAAAGAGTTTTAAAAAAATCGGGAACCATCCTACCAGACTGATTGAAGGACGCTAAGTCGGCTGGTGCTAGTCCCGACTTTGTAAAATTCTGGGAAAGGGGTGAAATGGCTGTTCAAAGTCGAAAATGTCAAAGAGTTTTTAAAAAATCGGGAACCATCCTACCAGACTGATTGAAGGACGCTAAGTCGTCTGGTGCTAGTCCCGACTTTGTAAAATTCTGGGAAAGGGGTGAAATGGCTGTTCAAAGTCGAAAATTTCAAAGAGTTTTTAAAAAATCAGGAACCATCCTACCTGACTAATTGAAGGACGCTGAGTCGTCTGGTGCTAGTCCCGACTTTTTAAAATGTCGGAAAAGTGGTCAAATCAGCCCGAGAAAGTCATGGACACGCCCCCTTTTTTTTCTCTTTTTTTCAATCAAATCATAGCTATTCTGACTTACTTTTTTTGCGCTGAGTTGAATGGTGCTATTCCTGAATCTTTAAAATGTCGGGAAAGTGGTCAAATCAGCCCGAGAAAGTCATGGACACGACCCCTTTTTTTTTTTTTTTTTTAATCAAATCATAGCTATTCTGACTTACTCTTTTGCGCTGAGTTGAATGGTGCTATTCCTGAATCTTTAAAATTTCGGGAAAATGGTCAAATCAGCCCAAGAAAGTCATGGACACGCCCCCTCGAGACTTAGTAAATATTTTCTTCTTTTTTTTTCAAAAAAATCGGGAACCATCCTACCAGATTAATTGAAGGACGCTGAGTCGTCTGGTGCTAGTCCCGACTTTTTAAAATGCTGGGAAATGGGTGAAATGGCAGTTCAAAGTCAAAATTTTCAAAGAGTTTTTAAAAAATTGGGAACCATCCTACCAGACTAATTGAAGGACGCTGATTCGTCTGGTGCTAGTCCCGACTTTTAAAAATGCTGGGAAATGGGTGAAATGGCTGTTCAAAGTCAAAAATTTCAAAGAGTTTTTAAAAAATCGGGAACCATCCTACCAAACTGATTGAAGGACGCTAAGTCGTCTGGTGCTAGTCCCGACTTTGTAAAATTCTGGGAAAGGGGTGAAATGGCTGTTCAAAGTCGAAAATTTCAAAGAGTTTTAAAAAAATCAGGAACCATCCTACCTGACTAATTGAAGGACGCTGAGTCGTCTGGTGCTAGTCCCGACTTTTTAAAATGTCGGAAAAGTGGTCAAATCAGCCCGAGAAAGTCATGGACACGCCCCCTTTTTTTTCTCTTTTTTTCAATCAAATCATAGCTATTCTGACTTACTTTTTTTGCGCTGAGTTGAATGGTGCTATTCCTGAATCTTTAAAATGTCGGGAAAGTGGTCAAATCAGCCCAAGAAAGTCATGGACACGACCCCTTTTTTTTTTTTTTTTTTTTAATCAAATCATAGCTATTCTGACTTACTCTTTTGCGCTGAGCTGAATGGTGCTATTCCTGAATCTTTAAAATTTCGGGAAAGTGGTCAAATCAGCCCGAGAAAGTCATGGACACGCCCCCTCGAGACTTAGTAAATGTTTTCTTCTTTTTTTTTCAAAAAAATCGGGAACCATCCTACCAGATTAATTGAAGGACGCTGAGTCGTCTGGTGCTAGTCCCGACTTTTTAAAATGCTGGGAAATGGGTGAAATGGCAGTTCAAAGTCAACATTTTCAAAGAGTTTTTAAAAAATTGGGAACCATCCTACCAGACTAATTGAAGGACGCTGATTCGTCTGGTGCTAGTCCCGACTTTTAAAAATGCTGGGAAATGGGTGAAATGGCTGTTCAAAGTCAAAAATTTCAAAGAGTTTTAAAAAAATCGGGAACCATCCTACCAGACTGATTGAAGGACGCTAAGTCGGCTGGTGCTAGTCCCGACTTTGTAAAATTCTGGGAAAGGGGTGAAATGGCTGTTCAAAGTCGAAAATGTCAAAGAGTTTTTAAAAAATCGGGAACCATCCTACCAGACTGATTGAAGGACGCTAAGTCGTCTGGTGCTAGTCCCGACTTTGTAAAATTCTGGGAAAGGGGTGAAATGGCTGTTCAAAGTCGAAAATTTCAAAGAGTTTTTAAAAAATCAGGAACCATCCTACCTGACTAATTGAAGGACGCTGAGTCGTCTGGTGCTAGTCCCGACTTTTTAAAATGTCGGAAAAGTGGTCAAATCAGCCCGAGAAAGTCATGGACACGCCCCCTTTTTTTTCTCTTTTTTTCAATCAAATCATAGCTATTCTGACTTACTTTTTTTGCGCTGAGTTGAATGGTGCTATTCCTGAATCTTTAAAATGTCGGGAAAGTGGTCAAATCAGCCCGAGAAAGTCATGGACACGACCCCTTTTTTTTTTTTTTTTTTAATCAAATCATAGCTATTCTGACTTACTCTTTTGCGCTGAGTTGAATGGTGCTATTCCTGAATCTTTAAAATTTCGGGAAAATGGTCAAATCAGCCCAAGAAAGTCATGGACACGCCCCCTCGAGACTTAGTAAATATTTTCTTCTTTTTTTTTCAAAAAAATCGGGAACCATCCTACCAGATTAATTGAAGGACGCTGAGTCGTCTGGTGCTAGTCCCGACTTTTTAAAATGCTGGGAAATGGGTGAAATGGCAGTTCAAAGTCAAAATTTTCAAAGAGTTTTTAAAAAATTGGGAACCATCCTACCAGACTAATTGAAGGACGCTGATTCGTCTGGTGCTAGTCCCGACTTTTAAAAATGCTGGGAAATGGGTGAAATGGCTGTTCAAAGTCAAAAATTTCAAAGAGTTTTTAAAAAATCGGGAACCATCCTACCAAACTGATTGAAGGACGCTAAGTCGTCTGGTGCTAGTCCCGACTTTGTAAAATTCTGGGAAAGGGGTGAAATGGCTGTTCAAAGTCGAAAATTTCAAAGAGTTTTAAAAAAATCAGGAACCATCCTACCTGACTAATTGAAGGACGCTGAGTCGTCTGGTGCTAGTCCCGACTTTTTAAAATGTCGGAAAAGTGGTCAAATCAGCCCGAGAAAGTCATGGACACGCCCCCTTTTTTTTCTCTTTTTTTCAATCAAATCATAGCTATTCTGACTTACTTTTTTTGCGCTGAGTTGAATGGTGCTATTCCTGAATCTTTAAAATGTCGGGAAAGTGGTCAAATCAGCCCAAGAAAGTCATGGACACGACCCCTTTTTTTTTTTTTTTTTTTTAATCAAATCATAGCTATTCTGACTTACTCTTTTGCGCTGAGCTGAATGGTGCTATTCCTGAATCTTTAAAATTTCGGGAAAGTGGTCAAATCAGCCCGAGAAAGTCATGGACACGCCCCCTCGAGACTTAGTAAATGTTTTCTTCTTTTTTTTTCAAAAAAATCGGGAACCATCCTACCAGATTAATTGAAGGACGCTGAGTCGTCTGGTGCTAGTCCCGACTTTTTAAAATGCTGGGAAATGGGTGAAATGGCAGTTCAAAGTCAACATTTTCAAAGAGTTTTTAAAAAATTGGGAACCATCCTACCAGACTAATTGAAGGACGCTGATTCGTCTGGTGCTAGTCCCGACTTTTAAAAATGCTGGGAAATGGGTGAAATGGCTGTTCAAAGTCAAAAATTTCAAAGAGTTTTAAAAAAATCGGGAACCATCCTACCAGACTGATTGAAGGACGCTAAGTCGGCTGGTGCTAGTCCCGACTTTGTAAAATTCTGGGAAAGGGGTGAAATGGCTGTTCAAAGTCGAAAATGTCAAAGAGTTTTTAAAAAATCGGGAACCATCCTACCAGACTGATTGAAGGACGCTAAGTCGTCTGGTGCTAGTCCCGACTTTGTAAAATTCTGGGAAAGGGGTGAAATGGCTGTTCAAAGTCGAAAATTTCAAAGAGTTTTTAAAAAATCAGGAACCATCCTACCTGACTAATTGAAGGACGCTGAGTCGTCTGGTGCTAGTCCCGACTTTTTAAAATGTCGGAAAAGTGGTCAAATCAGCCCGAGAAAGTCATGGACACGCCCCCTTTTTTTTCTCTTTTTTTCAATCAAATCATAGCTATTCTGACTTACTTTTTTTGCGCTGAGTTGAATGGTGCTATTCCTGAATCTTTAAAATGTCGGGAAAGTGGTCAAATCAGCCCGAGAAAGTCATGGACACGACCCCTTTTTTTTTTTTTTTTTTAATCAAATCATAGCTATTCTGACTTACTCTTTTGCGCTGAGTTGAATGGTGCTATTCCTGAATCTTTAAAATTTCGGGAAAATGGTCAAATCAGCCCAAGAAAGTCATGGACACGCCCCCTCGAGACTTAGTAAATATTTTCTTCTTTTTTTTTCAAAAAAATCGGGAACCATCCTACCAGATTAATTGAAGGACGCTGAGTCGTCTGGTGCTAGTCCCGACTTTTTAAAATGCTGGGAAATGGGTGAAATGGCAGTTCAAAGTCAAAATTTTCAAAGAGTTTTTAAAAAATTGGGAACCATCCTACCAGACTAATTGAAGGACGCTGATTCGTCTGGTGCTAGTCCCGACTTTTAAAAATGCTGGGAAATGGGTGAAATGGCTGTTCAAAGTCAAAAATTTCAAAGAGTTTTTAAAAAATCGGGAACCATCCTACCAAACTGATTGAAGGACGCTAAGTCGTCTGGTGCTAGTCCCGACTTTGTAAAATTCTGGGAAAGGGGTGAAATGGCTGTTCAAAGTCGAAAATTTCAAAGAGTTTTAAAAAAATCAGGAACCATCCTACCTGACTAATTGAAGGACGCTGAGTCGTCTGGTGCTAGTCCCGACTTTTTAAAATGTCGGAAAAGTGGTCAAATCAGCCCGAGAAAGTCATGGACACGCCCCCTTTTTTTTTTTTTTTTTTTAATCAAATCATAGCTATTCTGACTTCTTTAATCAAAAATATTTAATTTTTTTTTTTTTTTAATCAAATCATAGCTATTCTGACTTACTCTTTTGCGCACTGAGTCGTCTGGTGCTAGTCCCGACTTTTTAAAATGTCGGAAAAGTGGTCAAATCAGCCCGAGAAAGTCATGGACACGCCCCTTTTTTTTTTCTTTTTTTTTTAATCAAATCATAGCTATTCTGACTTCTTTAATCAAAAATATTTAATTTTTTTTTTTTTTTAATCAAATCATAGCTATTCTGACTTACTCTTTTGCGCACTGAGTCGTCTGGTGCTAGTCCCGACTTTTTAAAATGTCGGAAAAGTGGTCAAATCAGCCCGAGAAAGTCATCGACACGCCCCCTTTTTTTTCCTTTTTTTTTTAATCAAATCATAGCTATTCTGACTTCTTTAATCAAAAATATTTAAAAAATGTTTTTTTTTTAATCAAATCATAGCTATTCTGACTTACTCTTTTGCGCTGAGTTGAATGGTGCTATTCCTGAATCTTTAAAATTTCGGGAAAGTGGTCAAATCAGCCCGAGAAAGTCATGGACACGCCCCCTCGAGACTTAGTAAATGTTTTCTTCTTTTTTTTTCAAAAAAATCGGGAACCATCCTACCAGATTAATTGAAGGACGCTGAGTCGTCTGGTGCTAGTCCCGACTTTTTAAAATGGCGGAAAAGTGGTCAAATCAGCCTGAGAAAGTCATGGACACGCCCCCTTTTTTTTTTTTTTTTTTTAATCAAATTATAGCTATTCTGACTTACTTTTTTGCGCTGAGTTGAATGGTGCTATTCCTGAATCTTTAAAATGTCGGGAAAGTGGTCAAATCAGCCCAAGAAAGTCATGGACACGACCCCTTTTTTTTTTTTTTTTTTTTAATCAAATCATAGCTATTCTGACTTACTCTTTTGCGCTGAGCTGAATGGTGCTATTCCTGAATCTTTAAAATTTCGGGAAAGTGGTCAAATCAGCCCGAGAAAGTCATGGACACGCCCCCTCGAGACTTAGTAAATGTTTTCTTCTTTTTTTTTCAAAAAATCGGGAACCATCCTACCAGATTAATTGAAGGACGCTGAGTCGTCTGGTGCTAGTCCCGACTTTTTAAAATGGCGGAAAAGTGGTCAAATCAGCCTGAGAAAGTCATGGACACGCCCCCTTTTTTTTTTTTTTTTTTTAATCAAATCATAGCTATTCTGACTTACTTTTTTGCGCTGAGTTGAATGGTGCTATTCCTGAATCTTTAAAATGTCGGGAAAGTGGTCAAATCAGCCCAAGAAAGTCATGGACACGACCCCTTTTTTTTTTTTTTTTTTTTAATCAAATCATAGCTATTCTGACTTACTCTTTTGCGCTGAGCTGAATGGTGCTATTCCTGAATCTTTAAAATTTCGGGAAAGTGGTCAAATCAGCCCGAGAAAGTCATGGACACGCCCCCTCGAGACTTAGTAAATGTTTTCTTCTTTTTTTTTCAAAAAATCGGGAACCATCCTACCAGATTAATTGAAGGACGCTGAGTCGTCTGGTGCTAGTCCCGACTTTTTAAAATGCTGGGAAATGGGTGAAATGGCAGTTCAAAGTCAACATTTTCAAAGAGTTTTTAAAAAATTGGGAACCATCCTACCAGACTAATTGAAGGACGCTGATTCGTCTGGTGCTAGTCCCGACTTTTAAAAATGCTGGGAAATGGGTGAAATGGCTGTTCAAAGTCAAACATTTCAAAGAGTTTTTAAAAAATCGGGAACCATCCTACCAGACTGATTGAAGGACGCTAAGTCGGCTGGTGCTAGTCCCGACTTTGTAAAATTCTGGGAAAGGGGTGAAATGGCTGTTCAAAGTCGAAAATGTCAAAGAGTTTTAAAAAAATCGGGAACCATCCTACCAGACTGATTGAAGGACGCTAAGTCGTCTGGTGCTAGTCCCGACTTTGTAAAATTCTGGGAAAGGGGTGAAATGGCTGTTCAAAGTCGAAAATTTCAAAGAGTTTTTAAAAAATCAGGAACCATCCTACCTGACTAATTGAAGGACGCTGAGTCGTCTGGTGCTAGTCCCGACTTTTTAAAATGTCGGAAAAGTGGTCAAATCAGCCCGAGAAAGTCATGGACACGCCCCCTTTTTTTTTTTTTTTTTTTTAATCAAATCATAGCTATTCTGACTTCTTTAATCAAAAATATTTAATTTTTTTTTTTTTTTAATCAAATCATAGCTATTCTGACTTACTCTTTTGCGCACTGAGTCGTCTGGTGCTAGTCCCGACTTTTTAAAATGTCTTAAAAGTGGTCAAATCAGCCCGAGAAAGTCATGGACACGCCCCCTTTTTTTTTCTTTTTTTTTTAATCAAATCATAGCTATTCTGACTTCTTTAATCAAAAATATTTAATTTTTTTTTTTTTTTTAATCAAATCATAGCTATTCTGACTTACTCTTTTGCGCACTGAGTCGTCTGGTGCTAGTCCCGACTTTTTAAAATGTCGGAAAAGTGGTCAAATCAGCCCGAGAAAGTCATGGACACGCCCCCTTTTTTTTTCTTTTTTTTTTAATCAAATCATAGCTATTCTGACTTCTTTAATCAAAAATATTTAAAAAATTTTTTTTTTTTAATCAAATCATAGCTATTCTGACTTACTCTTTTGCGCTGAGTTGAATGGTGCTATTCCTGAATCTTTAAAATTTCGGGAAAGTGGTCAAATCAGCCCGAGAAAGTCATGGACACGCCCCCTCGAGACTTAGTAAATGTTTTCTTCTTTTTTTTTCAAAAAAATCGGGAACCATCCTACCAGATTAATTGAAGGACGCTGAGTCGTCTGGTGCTAGTCCCGACTTTTTAAAATGGCGGAAAAGTGGTCAAATCAGCCTGAGAAAGTCATGGACACGCCCCCTTTTTTTTTTTTTTTTTTTAATCAAATCATAGCTATTCTGACTTACTTTTTTGCGCTGAGTTGAATGGTGCTATTCCTGAATCTTTAAAATGTCGGGAAAGTGGTCAAATCAGCCCAAGAAAGTCATGGACACGACCCCTTTTTTTTTTTTTTTTTTTAATCAAATCATAGCTATTCTGACTTACTCTTTTGCGCTGAGCTGAATGGTGCTATTCCTGAATCTTTAAAATTTCGGGAAAGTGGTCAAATCAGCCCGAGAAAGTCATGGACACGCCCCCTCGAGACTTAGTAAATGTTTTCTTCTTTTTTTTTCAAAAAAATCGGGAACCATCCTACCAGATTAATTGAAGGACGCTGAGTCGTCTGGTGCTAGTCCCGACTTTTTAAAATGCTGGGAAATGGGTGAAATGGCAGTTCAAAGTCAACATTTTCAAAGAGTTTTTAAAAAATTGGGAACCATCCTACCAGACTAATTGAAGGACGCTGATTCGTCTGGTGCTAGTCCCGACTTTTAAAAATGCTGGGAAATGGGTGAAATGGCTGTTCAAAGTCAAACATTTCAAAGAGTTTTTAAAAAATCGGGAACCATCCTACCAGACTGATTGAAGGACGCTAAGTCGGCTGGTGCTAGTCCCGACTTTGTAAAATTCTGGGAAAGGGGTGAAATGGCTGTTCAAAGTCGAAAATGTCAAAGAGTTTTAAAAAAATCGGGAACCATCCTACCAGACTGATTGAAGGACGCTAAGTCGTCTGGTGCTAGTCCCGACTTTGTAAAATTCTGGGAAAGGGGTGAAATGGCTGTTCAAAGTCGAAAATTTCAAAGAGTTTTTAAAAAATCAGGAACCATCCTACCTGACTAATTGAAGGACGCTGAGTCGTCTGGTGCTAGTCCCGACTTTTTAAAATGTCGGAAAAGTGGTCAAATCAGCCCGAGAAAGTCATGGACACGACCCCTTTTTTTTTTTTTTTTTTAATCAAATCATAGCTATTCTGACTTACTCTTTTACGCTGAGTTGAATGGTGCTATTCCTGAATCTTTAAAATTTCGGGAAAATGGTCAAATCAGCCCAAGAAAGTCATGGACACGCCCCCTCGAGACTTAGTAAATATTTTCTTCTTTTTTTTCCAAAAAAATCGGGAACCATCCTACCAGATTAATTGAAGGACGCTGAGTCGTCTGGTGCTAGTCCCGACTTTTTTAAATGCTGGGAAATGGGTGAAATGGCAGTTCAAAGTCAAAATTTTCAAAGAGTTTTTAAAAAATTGGGAACCATCCTACCAGACTAATTGAAGGACGCTGATTCGTCTGGTGCTAGTCCCGACTTTTAAAAATGCTGGGAAATGGGTGAAATGGCTGTTCAAAGTCAAAAATTTCAAAGAGTTTTTAAAAAATCGGGAACCATCCTACCAAACTGATTGAAGGACGCTAAGTCGGCTGGTGCTAGTCCCGACTTTGTAAAATTCTGGGAAAGGGGTGAAATGGCTGTTCAAAGTCGAAAATGTCAAAGAGTTTTAAAAAAATCGGGAACCATCCTACCAGACTGATTGAAGGACGCTAAGTCGTCTGGTGCTAGTCCCGACTTTGTAAAATTCTGGGAAAGGGGTGAAATGGCTGTTCAAAGTCGAAAATTTCAAAGAGTTTTAAAAAAATCAGGAACCATCCTACCTGACTAATTGAAGGACGCTGAGTCGTCTGGTGCTAGTCCCGACTTTTTAAAATGTCGGAAAAGTGGTCAAATCAGCCCGAGAAAGTCATGGACACGCCCCCTTTTTTTTTCTTTTTTTTTTAATCAAATCATAGCTATTCTGACTTCTTTAACTCATTCAGTGCCAAAAATATTTCTGGCTATATCACCCCTGTGCCAAGGCCAAAAATACATTGTAAAAAAAAAGTGCTTAGGAGCCGAGATACAGCCTTTTTCAGTAAAAAGTTAAACAAGAAGTGAATGGAGCAGCAAATCTTCAAATCATCATATCTTGGGTTCTGAACCTTTTTTTTCAAAAAAAAAAAAAAAAAAAAAAAAAAGAGTTTTTTTTGAGTTTTTTTTTTTTTTTTTTTTTTTTTTTTTCATGACGTCTCAGACGTCATTGGCACTCTGGGCTTATGAAAAACGTGACGTCTGCGACGTCATTGGCACTCAATGAGTTAATCAAAAATATTTAATTTTTTTTTTTTTTTTAATCAAATCATAGCTATTCTGACTTACTCTTTTGCGCTGAGTTGAATGGTGCTATTCCTGAATCTTTAAAATTTCGGGAAAGTGGTCAAATCAGCCCGAGAAAGTCATGGACACGCCCCCTCGAGACTTAGTAAATGTTTTCTTCTTTTTTTTTCAAAAAAATCGGGAACCATCCTACCAGATTAATTGAAGGACGCTGAGTCGTCTGGTGCTAGTCCCGACTTTTTAAAATGGCGGAAAAGTGGTCAAATCAGCCTGAGAAAGTCATGGACACGCCCCCTTTTTTTTTTTTTTTTTTTAATCAAATCATAGCTATTCTGACTTACTTTTTTTGCGCTGAGTTGAATGGTGCTATTCCTGAATCTTTAAAATGTCGGGAAAGTGGTCAAATCAGCCCGAGAAAGTCATGGACACGACCCCTTTTTTTTTCTTTTTTTTTTTAATCAAATCATAGCTATTCTGACTTACTCTTTTGCGCTGAGTTGAATGGTGCTATTCCTGAATCTTTAAAATTTCGGGAAAGTGGTCAAATCAGCCCGAGAAAGTCATGGACACGCCCCCTCGAGACTTAGTAAATGTTTTCTTCTTTTTTTTTCAAAAAAATCGGGAACCATCCTACCAGATTAATTGAAGGACGCTGAGTCGTCTGGTGCTAGTCCCGACTTTTTAAAATGTCGGAAAAGTGGTCAAATCAGCCTGAGAAAGTCATGGACACGCCCCCTTTTTTTTTTTTTTTTTTAATCAAATCATAGCTATTCTGACTTACTCTTTTGCGCTGAGTTGAATGGTGCTATTCCTGAATCTTTAAAATGTCGGGAAAGTGGTCAAATCAGCCCGAGAAAGTCATGGACACGACCCCTTTTTTTTTTTTTTTTTTAATCAAATCATAGCTATTCTGACTTACTCTTTTACGCTGAGTTGAATGGTGCTATTCCTGAATCTTTAAAATTTCGGGAAAATGGTCAAATCAGCCCAAGAAAGTCATGGACACGCCCCCTCGAGACTTAGTAAATATTTTCTTCTTTTTTTTCCAAAAAAATCGGGAACCATCCTACCAGACTGATTGAAGGACGCTAAGTCGGCTGGTGCTAGTCCCGACTTTGTAAAATTCTGGGAAAGGGGTGAAATGGCTGTTCAAAGTCGAAAATGTCAAAGAGTTTTAAAAAAATCGGGAACCATCCTACCAGACTGATTGAAGGACGCTAAGTCGTCTGGTGCTAGTCCCGACTTTGTAAAATTCTGGGAAAGGGGTGAAATGGCTGTTCAAAGTCGAAAATTTCAAAGAGTTTTTAAAAAATCAGGAACCATCCTACCTGACTAATTGAAGGACGCTGAGTCGTCTGGTGCTAGTCCCGACTTTTTAAAATGTCGGAAAAGTGGTCAAATCAGCCCGAGAAAGTCATGGACACGCCCCCTTTTTTTTCTCTTTTTTTCAATCAAATCATAGCTATTCTGACTTACTTTTTTTGCGCTGAGTTGAATGGTGCTATTCCTGAATCTTTAAAATGTCGGGAAAGTGGTCAAATCAGCCCGAGAAAGTCATGGACACGACCCCTTTTTTTTTTTTTTTTTTAATCAAATCATAGCTATTCTGACTTACTCTTTTACGCTGAGTTGAATGGTGCTATTCCTTAAAATTTCGGGAAAATGGTCAAATCAGCCCAAGAAAGTCATGGACACGCCCCCTCGAGACTTAGTAAATATTTTCTTCTTTTTTTTCCAAAAAAATCGGGAACCATCCTACCAGATTAATTGAAGGACGCTGAGTCGTCTGGTGCTAGTCCCGACTTTTTTAAATGCTGGGAAATGGGTGAAATGGCAGTTCAAAGTCAAAATTTTCAAAGAGTTTTTAAAAAATTGGGAACCATCCTACCAGACTAATTGAAGGACGCTGATTCGTCTGGTGCTAGTCCCGACTTTTAAAAATGCTGGGAAATGGGTGAAATGGCTGTTCAAAGTCAAAAATTTCAAAGAGTTTTTAAAAAATCGGGAACCATCCTACCAAACTGATTGAAGGACGCTAAGTCGGCTGGTGCTAGTCCCGACTTTGTAAAATTCTGGGAAAGGGGTGAAATGGCTGTTCAAAGTCGAAAATGTCAAAGAGTTTTAAAAAAATCGGGAACCATCCTACCAGACTGATTGAAGGACGCTAAGTCGTCTGGTGCTAGTCCCGACTTTGTAAAATTCTGGGAAAGGGGTGAAATGGCTGTTCAAAGTCGAAAATTTCAAAGAGTTTTAAAAAAATCAGGAACCATCCTACCTGACTAATTGAAGGACGCTGAGTCGTCTGGTGCTAGTCCCGACTTTTTAAAATGTCGGAAAAGTGGTCAAATCAGCCCGAGAAAGTCATGGACACGCCCCCTTTTTTTTTCTTTTTTTTTTAATCAAATCATAGCTATTCTGACTTCTTTAATCAAAAATATTTAATTTTTTTTTTTTTTTTAATCAAATCATAGCTATTCTGACTTACTCTTTTGCGCTGAGTTGAATGGTGCTATTCCTGAATCTTTAAAATTTCGGGAAAGTGGTCAAATCAGCCCGAGAAAGTCATGGACACGCCCCCTCGAGACTTAGTAAATGTTTTCTTCTTTTTTTTTCAAAAAAATCGGGAACCATCCTACCAGATTAATTGAAGGACGCTGAGTCGTCTGGTGCTAGTCCCGACTTTTTAAAATGGCGGAAAAGTGGTCAAATCAGCCTGAGAAAGTCATGGACACGCCCCCTTTTTTCTTTTTTTTTTTAATCAAATCATAGCTATTCTGACTTACTTTTTTGCGCTGAGTTGAATGGTGCTATTCCTGAATCTTTAAAATGTCGGGAAAGTGGTCAAATCAGCCCAAGAAAGTCATGGACACGACCCCTTTTTTTTTTTTTTTTTTTTAATCAAATCATAGCTATTCTGACTTACTCTTTTGCGCTGAGCTGAATGGTGCTATTCCTGAATCTTTAAAATTTCGGGAAAGTGGTCAAATCAGCCCGAGAAAGTCATGGACACGCCCCCTCGAGACTTAGTAAATGTTTTCTTCTTTTTTTTTCAAAAAATCGGGAACCATCCTACCAGATTAATTGAAGGACGCTGAGTCGTCTGGTGCTAGTCCCGACTTTTTAAAATGCTGGGAAATGGGTGAAATGGCAGTTCAAAGTCAACATTTTCAAAGAGTTTTTAAAAAATTGGGAACCATCCTACCAGACTAATTGAAGGACGCTGATTCGTCTGGTGCTAGTCCCGACTTTTAAAAATGCTGGGAAATGGGTGAAATGGCTGTTCAAAGTCAAACATTTCAAAGAGTTTTTAAAAAATCGGGAACCATCCTACCAGACTGATTGAAGGACGCTAAGTCGGCTGGTGCTAGTCCCGACTTTGTAAAATTCTGGGAAAGGGGTGAAATGGCTGTTCAAAGTCGAAAATGTCAAAGAGTTTTAAAAAAATCGGGAACCATCCTACCAGACTGATTGAAGGACGCTAAGTCGTCTGGTGCTAGTCCCGACTTTGTAAAATTCTGGGAAAGGGGTGAAATGGCTGTTCAAAGTCGAAAATTTCAAAGAGTTTTTAAAAAATCAGGAACCATCCTACCTGACTAATTGAAGGACGCTGAGTCGTCTGGTGCTAGTCCCGACTTTTTAAAATGTCGGAAAAGTGGTCAAATCAGCCCGAGAAAGTCATGGACACGCCCCCTTTTTTTTTTTTTTTTTTTAATCAAATCATAGCTATTCTGACTTCTTTAATCAAAAATATTTAATTTTTTTTTTTTTTTTAATCAAATCATAGCTATTCTGACTTACTCTTTTGCGCACTGAGTCGTCTGGTGCTAGTCCCGACTTTTTAAAATGTCGGAAAAGTGGTCAAATCAGCCCGAGAAAGTCATGGACACGCCCCCTTTTTTTTTCTTTTTTTTTTAATCAAATCATAGCTATTCTGACTTCTTTAATCAAAAATATTTAAAAAAAATTTTTTTTTTAATCAAATCATAGCTATTCTGACTTACTCTTTTGCGCTGAGTTGAATGGTGCTATTCCTGAATCTTTAAAATTTCGGGAAAGTGGTCAAATCAGCCCGAGAAAGTCATGGACACGCCCCCTCGAGACTTAGTAAATGTTTTCTTCTTTTTTTTTCAAAAAAATCGGGAACCATCCTACCAGATTAATTGAAGGACGCTGAGTCGTCTGGTGCTAGTCCCGACTTTTTAAAATGGCGGAAAAGTGGTCAAATCAGCCTGAGAAAGTCATGGACACGCCCCCTTTTTTTTTTTTTTTTTTTAATCAAATCATAGCTATTCTGACTTACTTTTTTGCGCTGAGTTGAATGGTGCTATTCCTGAATCTTTAAAATGTTGGGAAAGTGGTCAAATCATCCCAAGAAAGTCATGGACACGACCCCTTTTTTTTTTTTTTTTTTTTAATCAAATCATAGCTATTCTGACTTACTCTTTTGCGCTGAGCTGAATGGTGCTATTCCTGAATCTTTAAAATTTCGGGAAAGTGGTCAAATCAGCCCGAGAAAGTCATGGACACGCCCCCTCGAGACTTAGTAAATGTTTTCTTCTTTTTTTTTCAAAAAAATCGGGAACCATCCTACCAGATTAATTGAAGGACGCTGAGTCGTCTGGTGCTAGTCCCGACTTTTTAAAATGCTGGGAAATGGGTGAAATGGCAGTTCAAAGTCAACATTTTCAAAGAGTTTTTAAAAAATTGGGAACCATCCTACCAGACTAATTGAAGGACGCTGATTCGTCTGGTGCTAGTCCCGACTTTTAAAAATGCTGGGAAATGGGTGAAATGGCTGTTCAAAGTCAAACATTTCAAAGAGTTTTTAAAAAATCGGGAACCATCCTACCAGACTGATTGAAGGACGCTAAGTCGGCTGGTGCTAGTCCCGACTTTGTAAAATTCTGGGAAAGGGGTGAAATGGCTGTTCAAAGTCGAAAATGTCAAAGAGTTTTAAAAAAATCGGGAACCATCCTACCAGACTGATTGAAGGACGCTAAGTCGTCTGGTGCTAGTCCCGACTTTGTAAAATTCTGGGAAAGGGGTGAAATGGCTGTTCAAAGTCGAAAATTTCAAAGAGTTTTTAAAAAATCAGGAACCATCCTACCTGACTAATTGAAGGACGCTGAGTCGTCTGGTGCTAGTCCCGACTTTTTAAAATGTCGGAAAAGTGGTCAAATCAGCCCGAGAAAGTCATGGACACGCCCCCTTTTTTTTCTCTTTTTTTCAATCAAATCATAGCTATTCTGACTTACTTTTTTTGCGCTGAGTTGAATGGTGCTATTCCTGAATCTTTAAAATGTCGGGAAAGTGGTCAAATCAGCCCGAGAAAGTCATGGACACGACCCCTTTTTTTTTTTTTTTTTTAATCAAATCATAGCTATTCTGACTTACTCTTTTACGCTGAGTTGAATGGTGCTATTCCTGAATCTTTAAAATTTCGGGAAAATGGTCAAATCAGCCCAAGAAAGTCATGGACACGCCCCCTCGAGACTTAGTAAATATTTTCTTCTTTTTTTTCCAAAAAAATCGGGAACCATCCTACCAGACTGATTGAAGGACGCTAAGTCGGCTGGTGCTAGTCCCGACTTTGTAAAATTCTGGGAAAGGGGTGAAATGGCTGTTCAAAGTCGAAAATGTCAAAGAGTTTTAAAAAAATCGGGAACCATCCTACCAGACTGATTGAAGGACGCTAAGTCGTCTGGTGCTAGTCCCGACTTTGTAAAATTCTGGGAAAGGGGTGAAATGGCTGTTCAAAGTCGAAAATTTCAAAGAGTTTTTAAAAAATCAGGAACCATCCTACCTGACTAATTGAAGGACGCTGAGTCGTCTGGTGCTAGTCCCGACTTTTTAAAATGTCGGAAAAGTGGTCAAATCAGCCCGAGAAAGTCATGGACACGCCCCCTTTTTTTTCTCTTTTTTTCAATCAAATCATAGCTATTCTGACTTACTTTTTTTGCGCTGAGTTGAATGGTGCTATTCCTGAATCTTTAAAATGTCGGGAAAGTGGTCAAATCAGCCCGAGAAAGTCATGGACACGACCCCTTTTTTTTTTTTTTTTTTAATCAAATCATAGCTATTCTGACTTACTCTTTTACGCTGAGTTGAATGGTGCTATTCCTGAATCTTTAAAATTTCGGGAAAATGGTCAAATCAGCCCAAGAAAGTCATGGACACGCCCCCTCGAGACTTAGTAAATATTTTCTTCTTTTTTTTCCAAAAAAATCGGGAACCATCCTACCAGATTAATTGAAGGACGCTGAGTCGTCTGGTGCTAGTCCCGACTTTTTTAAATGCTGGGAAATGGGTGAAATGGCAGTTCAAAGTCAAAATTTTCAAAGAGTTTTTAAAAAATTGGGAACCATCCTACCAGACTAATTGAAGGACGCTGATTCGTCTGGTGCTAGTCCCGACTTTTAAAAATGCTGGGAAATGGGTGAAATGGCTGTTCAAAGTCAAAAATTTCAAAGAGTTTTTAAAAAATCGGGAACCATCCTACCAAACTGATTGAAGGACGCTAAGTCGGCTGGTGCTAGTCCCGACTTTGTAAAATTCTGGGAAAGGGGTGAAATGGCTGTTCAAAGTCGAAAATGTCAAAGAGTTTTAAAAAAATCGGGAACCATCCTACCAGACTGATTGAAGGACGCTAAGTCGTCTGGTGCTAGTCCCGACTTTGTAAAATTCTGGGAAAGGGGTGAAATGGCTGTTCAAAGTCGAAAATTTCAAAGAGTTTTAAAAAAATCAGGAACCATCCTACCTGACTAATTGAAGGACGCTGAGTCGTCTGGTGCTAGTCCCGACTTTTTAAAATGTCGGAAAAGTGGTCAAATCAGCCCGAGAAAGTCATGGACACGCCCCCTTTTTTTTTCTTTTTTTTTTAATCAAATCATAGCTATTCTGACTTCTTTAATCAAAAATATTTAATTTTTTTTTTTTTTTTAATCAAATCATAGCTATTCTGACTTACTCTTTTGCGCTGAGTTGAATGGTGCTATTCCTGAATCTTTAAAATTTCGGGAAAGTGGTCAAATCAGCCCGAGAAAGTCATGGACACGCCCCCTCGAGACTTAGTAAATGTTTTCTTCTTTTTTTTTCAAAAAAATCGGGAACCATCCTACCAGATTAATTGAAGGACGCTGAGTCGTCTGGTGCTAGTCCCGACTTTTTAAAATGGCGGAAAAGTGGTCAAATCAGCCTGAGAAAGTCATGGACACGCCCCCTTTTTTTTTTTTTTTTTTTAATCAAATCATAGCTATTCTGACTTACTTTTTTTGCGCTGAGTTGAATGGTGCTATTCCTGAATCTTTAAAATGTCGGGAAAGTGGTCAAATCAGCCCGAGAAAGTCATGGACACGACCCCTTTTTTTTTCTTTTTTTTTTTAATCAAATCATAGCTATTCTGACTTACTCTTTTGCGCTGAGCTGAATGGTGCTATTCCTGAATCTTTAAAATTTCGGGAAAGTGGTCAAATCAGCCCGAGAAAGTCATGGACACGCCCCCTCGAGACTTAGTAAATGTTTTCTTCTTTTTTTTTCAAAAAAATCGGGAACCATCCTACCAGATTAATTGAAGGACGCTGAGTCGTCTGGTGCTAGTCCCGACTTTTTAAAATGTCGGAAAAGTGGTCAAATCAGCCTGAGAAAGTCATGGACACGCCCCCTTTTTTTTTTTTTTTTTTAATCAAATCATAGCTATTCTGACTTACTCTTTTGCGCTGAGTTGAATGGTGCTATTCCTGAATCTTTAAAATGTCGGGAAAGTGGTCAAATCAGCCCGAGAAAGTCATGGACACGCCCCCTCGAGACTTAGTAAATGTTTTCTTCTTTTTTTTTCAAAAAAATCGGGAACCATCCTACCAGATTAATTGAAGGACGCTGAGTCGTCTGGTGCTAGTCCCGACTTTTTAAAATGCTGGGAAATGGGTGAAATGGCAGTTCAAAGTCAACATTTTCAAAGAGTTTTTAAAAAATTGGGAACCATCCTACCAGACTAATTGAAGGACGCTGATTTGTCTGGTGCTAGTCCCGACTTTTAAAAATGCTGGGAAATGGGTGAAATGGCTGTTCAAAGTCAAAAATTTCAAAGAGTTTTTAAAAAATCGGGAACCATCCTACCAGACTGATTGAAGGACGCTAAGTCGGCTGGTGCTAGTCCCGACTTTGTAAAATTCTGGGAAAGGGGTGAAATGGCTGTTCAAAGTCGAAAATGTCAAAGAGTTTTTAAAAAATCGGGAACCATCCTACCAGACTGATTGAAGGACGCTAAGTCGTCTGGTGCTAGTCCCGACTTTGTAAAATTCTGGGAAAGGGGTGAAATGGCTGTTCAAAGTCGAAAATTTCAAAGAGTTTTTAAAAAATCAGGAACCATCCTACCTGACTAATTGAAGGACGCTGAGTCGTCTGGTGCTAGTCCCGACTTTTTAAAATGTCGGAAAAGTGGTCAAATCAGCCCGAGAAAGTCATGGACACGCCCCCTTTTTTTTCTCTTTTTTTCAATCAAATCATAGCTATTCTGACTTACTTTTTTTGCGCTGAGTTGAATGGTGCTATTCCTGAATCTTTAAAATGTCGGGAAAGTGGTCAAATCAGCCCAAGAAAGTCATGGACACGACCCCTTTTTTTTTTTTTTTTTTTTAATCAAATCATAGCTATTCTGACTTACTCTTTTGCGCTGAGCTGAATGGTGCTATTCCTGAATCTTTAAAATTTCGGGAAAGTGGTCAAATCAGCCCGAGAAAGTCATGGACACGCCCCCTCGAGACTTAGTAAATGTTTTCTTCTTTTTTTTTCAAAAAAATCGGGAACCATCCTACCAGATTAATTGAAGGACGCTGAGTCGTCTGGTGCTAGTCCCGACTTTTTAAAATGCTGGGAAATGGGTGAAATGGCAGTTCAAAGTCAACATTTTCAAAGAGTTTTTAAAGAATTGGGAACCATCCTACCAGACTAATTGAAGGACGCTGATTCGTCTGGTGCTAGTCCCGACTTTTAAAAATGCTGGGAAATGGGTGAAATGGCTGTTCAAAGTCAAAAATTTCAAACAGTTTTAAAAAAATCGGGAACCATCCTACCAGACTGATTGAAGGACGCTAAGTCGGCTGGTGCTAGTCCCGACTTTGTAAAATTCTGGGAAAGGGGTGAAATGGCTGTTCAAAGTCTTAAATGTCAAAGAGTTTTAAAAAAATCGGGAACCATCCTACCAGACTGATTGAAGGACGCTAAGTCGTCTGGTGCTAGTCCCGACTTTGTAAAATTCTGGGAAAGGGGTGAAATGGCTGTTCAAAGTCGAAAATTTCAAAGAGTTTTTAAAAAATCAGGAACCATCCTACCTGACTAATTGAAGGACGCTGAGTCGTCTGGTGCTAGTCCCGACTTTTTAAAATGTCGGAAAAGTGGTCAAATCAGCCCGAGAAAGTCATGGACACGCCCCCTTTTTTTTCTCTTTTTTTCAATCAAATCATAGCTATTCTGACTTACTCTTTTGCGCTGAGCTGAATGGTGCTATTCCTGAATCTTTAAAATTTCGGGAAAGTGGTCAAATCAGCCCGAGAAAGTCATGGACACGCCCCCTCGAGACTTAGTAAATGTTTTCTTCTTTTTTTTTCAAAAAAATCGGGAACCATCCTACCAGATTAATTGAAGGACGCTGAGTCGTCTGGTGCTAGTCCCGACTTTTTAAAATGCTGGGAAATGGGTGAAATGGCAGTTCAAAGTCAAAATTTTCAAAGAGTTTTTAAAAAATTGGGAACCATCCTACCAGACTAATTGAAGGACGCTGATTCGTCTGGTGCTAGTCCCGACTTTTAAAAATGCTGGGAAATGGGTGAAATGGCTGTTCAAAGTCAAAAATTTCAAAGAGTTTTTAAAAAATCGGGAACCATCCTACCAAACTGATTGAAGGACGCTAAGTCGGCTGGTGCTAGTCCCGACTTTGTAAAATTCTTTGAAAGGGGTGAAATGGCTGTTCAAAGTCGAAAATGTCAAAGAGTTTTTAAAAAATCGGGAACCATCCTACCAGACTGATTGAAGGACGCTAAGTCGTCTGGTGCTAGTCCCGACTTTGTAAAATTCTGGGAAAGGGGTGAAATGGCTGTTCAAAGTCGAAAATTTCAAAGAGTTTTAAAAAAATCAGGAACCATCCTACCTGACTAATTGAAGGACGCTGAGTCGTCTGGTGCTAGTCCCGACTTTTTAAAATGTCGGAAAAGTGGTCAAATCAGCCCGAGAAAGTCATGGACACGCCCCCTTTTTTTTCCTTTTTTTTTTAATCAAATCATAGCTATTCTGACTTCTTTAATCAAAAATATTTAATTTTTTTTTTTTTTTTAATCAAATCATAGCTATTCTGACTCACTCTTTTGCGCACTGAGTCGTCTGGTGCTAGTCCCGACTTTTTAAAATGTCGGAAAAGTGGTCAAATCAGCCCGAGAAAGTCATGGACACGCCCCCTTTTTTTTTCTTTTTTTTTTAATCAAATCATAGCTATTCTGACTTCTTTAATCAAAAATATTTTAATTTTTTTTTTTTTTTAATCAAATCATAGCTATTCTGACTTACTCTTTTGCGCTGAGTTGAATGGTGCTATTCCTGAATCTTTAAAATTTCGGGAAAGTGGTCAAATCAGCCCGAGAAAGTCATGGACACGCCCCCTCGAGACTTAGTAAATGTTTTCTTCTTTTTTTTTCAAAAAAATCGGGAACCATCCTACCAGATTAATTGAAGGACGCTGAGTCGTCTGGTGCTAGTCCCGACTTTTTAAAATGCTGGGAAATGGGTGAAATGGCAGTTCAAAGTCAAAATTTTCAAAGAGTTTTTAAAAAATTGGGAACCATCCTACCAGACTAATTGAAGGACGCTGATTCGTCTGGTGCTAGTCCCGACTTTTAAAAATGCTGGGAAATGGGTGAAATGGCTGTTCAAAGTCAAAAATTTCAAAGAGTTTTTAAAAAATCGGGAACCATCCTACCAAACTGATTGAAGGACGCTAAGTCGGCTGGTGCTAGTCCCGACTTTGTAAAATTCTGGGAAAGGGGTGAAATGGCTGTTCAAAGTCGAAAATGTCAAAGAGTTTTTAAAAAATCGGGAACCATCCTACCAGACTGATTGAAGGACGCTAAGTCGTCTGGTGCTAGTCCCGACTTTGTAAAATTCTGGGAAAGGGGTGAAATGGCTGTTCAAAGTCGAAAATTTCAAAGAGTTTTAAAAAAATCAGGAACCATCCTACCTGACTAATTGAAGGACGCTGAGTCGTCTGGTGCTAGTCCCGACTTTTTAAAATGTCGGAAAAGTGGTCAAATCAGCCCGAGAAAGTCATGGACACGCCCCCTTTTTTTTTCTTTTTTTTTTAATCAAATCATAGCTATTCTGACTTCTTTAATCAAAAATATTTAATTTTTTTTTTTTTTTTAATCAAATCATAGCTATTCTGACTTACTCTTTTGCGCTGAGTTGAATGGTGCTATTCCTGAATCTTTAAAATGTCGGGAAAGTGGTCAAATCAGCCCGAGAAAGTCATGGACACGACCCCTTTTTTTTTTTTTTTTTTAATCAAATCATAGCTATTCTGACTTACTCTTTTACGCTGAGTTGAATGGTGCTATTCCTGAATCTTTAAAATTTCGGGAAAATGGTCAAATCAGCCCAAGAAAGTCATGGACACGCCCCCTCGAGACTTAGTAAATATTTTCTTCTTTTTTTTCCAAAAAAATCGGGAACCATCCTACCAGACTGATTGAAGGACGCTAAGTCGGCTGGTGCTAGTCCCGACTTTGTAAAATTCTGGGAAAGGGGTGAAATGGCTGTTCAAAGTCGAAAATGTCAAAGAGTTTTAAAAAAATCGGGAACCATCCTACCAGACTGATTGAAGGACGCTAAGTCGTCTGGTGCTAGTCCCGACTTTGTAAAATTCTGGGAAAGGGGTGAAATGGCTGTTCAAAGTCGAAAATTTCAAAGAGTTTTTAAAAAATCAGGAACCATCCTACCTGACTAATTGAAGGACGCTGAGTCGTCTGGTGCTAGTCCCGACTTTTTAAAATGTCGGAAAAGTGGTCAAATCAGCCCGAGAAAGTCATGGACACGCCCCCTTTTTTTTCTCTTTTTTTCAATCAAATCATAGCTATTCTGACTTACTTTTTTTGCGCTGAGTTGAATGGTGCTATTCCTGAATCTTTAAAATGTCGGGAAAGTGGTCAAATCAGCCCGAGAAAGTCATGGACACGACCCCTTTTTTTTTTTTTTTTTTAATCAAATCATAGCTATTCTGACTTACTCTTTTACGCTGAGTTGAATGGTGCTATTCCTGAATCTTTAAAATTTCGGGAAAATGGTCAAATCAGCCCAAGAAAGTCATGGACACGCCCCCTCGAGACTTAGTAAATATTTTCTTCTTTTTTTTCCAAAAAAATCGGGAACCATCCTACCAGATTAATTGAAGGACGCTGAGTCGTCTGGTGCTAGTCCCGACTTTTTTAAATGCTGGGAAATGGGTGAAATGGCAGTTCAAAGTCAAAATTTTCAAAGAGTTTTTAAAAAATTGGGAACCATCCTACCAGACTAATTGAAGGACGCTGATTCGTCTGGTGCTAGTCCCGACTTTTAAAAATGCTGGGAAATGGGTGAAATGGCTGTTCAAAGTCAAAAATTTCAAAGAGTTTTTAAAAAATCGGGAACCATCCTACCAAACTGATTGAAGGACGCTAAGTCGGCTGGTGCTAGTCCCGACTTTGTAAAATTCTGGGAAAGGGGTGAAATGGCTGTTCAAAGTCGAAAATGTCAAAGAGTTTTAAAAAAATCGGGAACCATCCTACCAGACTGATTGAAGGACGCTAAGTCGTCTGGTGCTAGTCCCGACTTTGTAAAATTCTGGGAAAGGGGTGAAATGGCTGTTCAAAGTCGAAAATTTCAAAGAGTTTTAAAAAAATCAGGAACCATCCTACCTGACTAATTGAAGGACGCTGAGTCGTCTGGTGCTAGTCCCGACTTTTTAAAATGTCGGAAAAGTGGTCAAATCAGCCCGAGAAAGTCATGGACACGCCCCCTTTTTTTTTCTTTTTTTTTTAATCAAATCATAGCTATTCTGACTTCTTTAATCAAAAATATTTAATTTTTTTTTTTTTTTTAATCAAATCATAGCTATTCTGACTTACTCTTTTGCGCTGAGTTGAATGGTGCTATTCCTGAATCTTTAAAATTTCGGGAAAGTGGTCAAATCAGCCCGAGAAAGTCATGGACACGCCCCCTCGAGACTTAGTAAATGTTTTCTTCTTTTTTTTTCAAAAAAATCGGGAACCATCCTACCAGATTAATTGAAGGACGCTGAGTCGTCTGGTGCTAGTCCCGACTTTTTAAAATGGCGGAAAAGTGGTCAAATCAGCCTGAGAAAGTCATGGACACGCCCCCTTTTTTTTTTTTTTTTTTTAATCAAATCATAGCTATTCTGACTTACTTTTTTTGCGCTGAGTTGAATGGTGCTATTCCTGAATCTTTAAAATGTCGGGAAAGTGGTCAAATCAGCCCGAGAAAGTCATGGACACGACCCCTTTTTTTTTCTTTTTTTTTTTAATCAAATCATAGCTATTCTGACTTACTCTTTTGCGCTGAGCTGAATGGTGCTATTCCTGAATCTTTAAAATTTCGGGAAAGTGGTCAAATCAGCCCGAGAAAGTCATGGACACGCCCCCTCGAGACTTAGTAAATGTTTTCTTCTTTTTTTTTCAAAAAAATCGGGAACCATCCTACCAGATTAATTGAAGGACGCTGAGTCGTCTGGTGCTAGTCCCGACTTTTTAAAATGTCGGAAAAGTGGTCAAATCAGCCTGAGAAAGTCATGGACACGCCCCCTTTTTTTTTTTTTTTTTTAAATCAAATCATAGCTATTCTGACTTACTCTTTTGCGCTGAGTTGAATGGTGCTATTCCTGAATCTTTAAAATGTCGGGAAAGTGGTCAAATCAGCCCGAGAAAGTCATGGACACGCCCCCTCGAGACTTAGTAAATGTTTTCTTCTTTTTTTTTCAAAAAAATCGGGAACCATCCTACCAGATTAATTGAAGGACGCTGAGTCGTCTGGTGCTAGTCCCGACTTTTTAAAATGCTGGGAAATGGGTGAAATGGCAGTTCAAAGTCAACATTTTCAAAGAGTTTTTAAAAAATTGGGAACCATCCTACCAGACTAATTGAAGGACGCTGATTTGTCTGGTGCTATTCCCGACTTTTAAAAATGCTGGGAAATGGGTGAAATGGCTGTTCAAAGTCAAAAATTTCAAAGAGTTTTTAAAAAATCGGGAACCATCCTACCAGACTGATTGAAGGACGCTAAGTCGGCTGGTGCTAGTCCCGACTTTGTAAAATTCTGGGAAAGGGGTGAAATGGCTGTTCAAAGTCGAAAATGTCAAAGAGTTTTTAAAAAATCGGGAACCATCCTACCAGACTGATTGAAGGACGCTAAGTCGTCTGGTGCTAGTCCCGACTTTGTAAAATTCTGGGAAAGGGGTGAAATGGCTGTTCAAAGTCGAAAATTTCAAAGAGTTTTTAAAAAATCAGGAACCATCCTACCTGACTAATTGAAGGACGCTGAGTCGTCTGGTGCTAGTCCCGACTTTTTAAAATGTCGGAAAAGTGGTCAAATCAGCCCGAGAAAGTCATGGACACGCCCCCTTTTTTTTCTCTTTTTTTCAATCAAATCATAGCTATTCTGACTTACTTTTTTTGCGCTGAGTTGAATGGTGCTATTCCTGAATCTTTAAAATGTCGGGAAAGTGGTCAAATCAGCCCAAGAAAGTCATGGACACGACCCCTTTTTTTTTTTTTTTTTTTTAATCAAATCATAGCTATTCTGACTTACTCTTTTGCGCTGAGCTGAATGGTGCTATTCCTGAATCTTTAAAATTTCGGGAAAGTGGTCAAATCAGCCCGAGAAAGTCATGGACACGCCCCCTCGAGACTTAGTAAATGTTTTCTTCTTTTTTTTTCAAAAAAATCGGGAACCATCCTACCAGATTAATTGAAGGACGCTGAGTCGTCTGGTGCTAGTCCCGACTTTTTAAAATGCTGGGAAATGGGTGAAATGGCAGTTCAAAGTCAACATTTTCAAAGAGTTTTTAAAGAATTGGGAACCATCCTACCAGACTAATTGAAGGACGCTGATTCGTCTGGTGCTAGTCCCGACTTTTAAAAATGCTGGGAAATGGGTGAAATGGCTGTTCAAAGTCAAAAATTTCAAACAGTTTTAAAAAAATCGGGAACCATCCTACCAGACTGATTGAAGGACGCTAAGTCGGCTGGTGCTAGTCCCGACTTTGTAAAATTCTGGGAAAGGGGTGAAATGGCTGTTCAAAGTCTTAAATGTCAAAGAGTTTTAAAAAAATCGGGAACCATCCTACCAGACTGATTGAAGGACGCTAAGTCGTCTGGTGCTAGTCCCGACTTTGTAAAATTCTGGGAAAGGGGTGAAATGGCTGTTCAAAGTCGAAAATTTCAAAGAGTTTTTAAAAAATCAGGAACCATCCTACCTGACTAATTGAAGGACGCTGAGTCGTCTGGTGCTAGTCCCGACTTTTTAAAATGTCGGAAAAGTGGTCAAATCAGCCCGAGAAAGTCATGGACACGCCCCCTTTTTTTTCTCTTTTTTTCAATCAAATCATAGCTATTCTGACTTACTCTTTTGCGCTGAGCTGAATGGTGCTATTCCTGAATCTTTAAAATTTCGGGAAAGTGGTCAAATCAGCCCGAGAAAGTCATGGACACGCCCCCTCGAGACTTAGTAAATGTTTTCTTCTTTTTTTTTCAAAAAAATCGGGAACCATCCTACCAGATTAATTGAAGGACGCTGAGTCGTCTGGTGCTAGTCCCGACTTTTTAAAATGCTGGGAAATGGGTGAAATGGCAGTTCAAAGTCAAAATTTTCAAAGAGTTTTTAAAAAATTGGGAACCATCCTACCAGACTAATTGAAGGACGCTGATTCGTCTGGTGCTAGTCCCGACTTTTAAAAATGCTGGGAAATGGGTGAAATGGCTGTTCAAAGTCAAAAATTTCAAAGAGTTTTTAAAAAATCGGGAACCATCCTACCAAACTGATTGAAGGACGCTAAGTCGGCTGGTGCTAGTCCCGACTTTGTAAAATTCTTTGAAAGGGGTGAAATGGCTGTTCAAAGTCGAAAATGTCAAAGAGTTTTTAAAAAATCGGGAACCATCCTACCAGACTGATTGAAGGACGCTAAGTCGTCTGGTGCTAGTCCCGACTTTGTAAAATTCTGGGAAAGGGGTGAAATGGCTGTTCAAAGTCGAAAATTTCAAAGAGTTTTAAAAAAATCAGGAACCATCCTACCTGACTAATTGAAGGACGCTGAGTCGTCTGGTGCTAGTCCCGACTTTTTAAAATGTCGGAAAAGTGGTCAAATCAGCCCGAGAAAGTCATGGACACGCCCCCTTTTTTTTCCTTTTTTTTTTAATCAAATCATAGCTATTCTGACTTCTTTAATCAAAAATATTTAATTTTTTTTTTTTTTTTAATCAAATCATAGCTATTCTGACTCACTCTTTTGCGCACTGAGTCGTCTGGTGCTAGTCCCGACTTTTTAAAATGTCGGAAAAGTGGTCAAATCAGCCCGAGAAAGTCATGGACACGCCCCCTTTTTTTTTCTTTTTTTTTTAATCAAATCATAGCTATTCTGACTTCTTTAATCAAAAATATTTTAATTTTTTTTTTTTTTTAATCAAATCATAGCTATTCTGACTTACTCTTTTGCGCTGAGTTGAATGGTGCTATTCCTGAATCTTTAAAATTTCGGGAAAGTGGTCAAATCAGCCCGAGAAAGTCATGGACACGCCCCCTCGAGACTTAGTAAATGTTTTCTTCTTTTTTTTTCAAAAAAATCGGGAACCATCCTACCAGATTAATTGAAGGACGCTGAGTCGTCTGGTGCTAGTCCCGACTTTTTAAAATGCTGGGAAATGGGTGAAATGGCAGTTCAAAGTCAAAATTTTCAAAGAGTTTTTAAAAAATTGGGAACCATCCTACCAGACTAATTGAAGGACGCTGATTCGTCTGGTGCTAGTCCCGACTTTTAAAAATGCTGGGAAATGGGTGAAATGGCTGTTCAAAGTCAAAAATTTCAAAGAGTTTTTAAAAAATCGGGAACCATCCTACCAAACTGATTGAAGGACGCTAAGTCGGCTGGTGCTAGTCCCGACTTTGTAAAATTCTGGGAAAGGGGTGAAATGGCTGTTCAAAGTCGAAAATGTCAAAGAGTTTTTAAAAAATCGGGAACCATCCTACCAGACTGATTGAAGGACGCTAAGTCGTCTGGTGCTAGTCCCGACTTTGTAAAATTCTGGGAAAGGGGTGAAATGGCTGTTCAAAGTCGAAAATTTCAAAGAGTTTTAAAAAAATCAGGAACCATCCTACCTGACTAATTGAAGGACGCTGAGTCGTCTGGTGCTAGTCCCGACTTTTTAAAATGTCGGAAAAGTGGTCAAATCAGCCCGAGAAAGTCATGGACACGCCCCCTTTTTTTTTCTTTTTTTTTTAATCAAATCATAGCTATTCTGACTTCTTTAATCAAAAATATTTAATTTTTTTTTTTTTTTTAATCAAATCATAGCTATTCTGACTTACTCTTTTGCGCTGAGTTGAATGGTGCTATTCCTGAATCTTTAAAATGTCGGGAAAGTGGTCAAATCAGCCCGAGAAAGTCATGGACACGACCCCTTTTTTTTTTTTTTTTTAATCAAATCATAGCTATTCTGACTTACTCTTTTACGCTGAGTTGAATGGTGCTATTCCTGAATCTTTAAAATTTCGGGAAAATGGTCAAATCAGCCCAAGAAAGTCATGGACACGCCCCCTCGAGACTTAGTAAATATTTTCTTCTTTTTTTTCCAAAAAAATCGGGAACCATCCTACCAGACTGATTGAAGGACGCTAAGTCGGCTGGTGCTAGTCCCGACTTTGTAAAATTCTGGGAAAGGGGTGAAATGGCTGTTCAAAGTCGAAAATGTCAAAGAGTTTTAAAAAAATCGGGAACCATCCTACCAGACTGATTGAAGGACGCTAAGTCGTCTGGTGCTAGTCCCGACTTTGTAAAATTCTGGGAAAGGGGTGAAATGGCTGTTCAAAGTCGAAAATTTCAAAGAGTTTTTAAAAAATCAGGAACCATCCTACCTGACTAATTGAAGGACGCTGAGTCGTCTGGTGCTAGTCCCGACTTTTTAAAATGTCGGAAAAGTGGTCAAATCAGCCCGAGAAAGTCATGGACACGCCCCCTTTTTTTTCTCTTTTTTTCAATCAAATCATAGCTATTCTGACTTACTTTTTTTGCGCTGAGTTGAATGGTGCTATTCCTGAATCTTTAAAATGTCGGGAAAGTGGTCAAATCAGCCCGAGAAAGTCATGGACACGACCCCTTTTTTTTTTTTTTTTTTAATCAAATCATAGCTATTCTGACTTACTCTTTTACGCTGAGTTGAATGGTGCTATTCCTGAATCTTTAAAATTTCGGGAAAATGGTCAAATCAGCCCAAGAAAGTCATGGACACGCCCCCTCGAGACTTAGTAAATATTTTCTTCTTTTTTTTCCAAAAAAATCGGGAACCATCCTACCAGATTAATTGAAGGACGCTGAGTCGTCTGGTGCTAGTCCCGACTTTTTTAAATGCTGGGAAATGGGTGAAATGGCAGTTCAAAGTCAAAATTTTCAAAGAGTTTTTAAAAAATTGGGAACCATCCTACCAGACTAATTGAAGGACGCTGATTCGTCTGGTGCTAGTCCCGACTTTTAAAAATGCTGGGAAATGGGTGAAATGGCTGTTCAAAGTCAAAAATTTCAAAGAGTTTTTAAAAAATCGGGAACCATCCTACCAAACTGATTGAAGGACGCTAAGTCGGCTGGTGCTAGTCCCGACTTTGTAAAATTCTGGGAAAGGGGTGAAATGGCTGTTCAAAGTCGAAAATGTCAAAGAGTTTTAAAAAAATCGGGAACCATCCTACCAGACTGATTGAAGGACGCTAAGTCGTCTGGTGCTAGTCCCGACTTTGTAAAATTCTGGGAAAGGGGTGAAATGGCTGTTCAAAGTCGAAAATTTCAAAGAGTTTTAAAAAAATCAGGAACCATCCTACCTGACTAATTGAAGGACGCTGAGTCGTCTGGTGCTAGTCCCGACTTTTTAAAATGTCGGAAAAGTGGTCAAATCAGCCCGAGAAAGTCATGGACACGCCCCCTTTTTTTTTCTTTTTTTTTTAATCAAATCATAGCTATTCTGACTTCTTTAATCAAAAATATTTAATTTTTTTTTTTTTTTTAATCAAATCATAGCTATTCTGACTTACTCTTTTGCGCTGAGTTGAATGGTGCTATTCCTGAATCTTTAAAATTTCGGGAAAGTGGTCAAATCAGCCCGAGAAAGTCATGGACACGCCCCCTCGAGACTTAGTAAATGTTTTCTTCTTTTTTTTTCAAAAAAATCGGGAACCATCCTACCAGATTAATTGAAGGACGCTGAGTCGTCTGGTGCTAGTCCCGACTTTTTAAAATGGCGGAAAAGTGGTCAAATCAGCCTGAGAAAGTCATGGACACGCCCCCTTTTTTTTTTTTTTTTTTTAATCAAATCATAGCTATTCTGACTTACTTTTTTTGCGCTGAGTTGAATGGTGCTATTCCTGAATCTTTAAAATGTCGGGAAAGTGGTCAAATCAGCCCGAGAAAGTCATGGACACGACCCCTTTTTTTTTCTTTTTTTTTTTAATCAAATCATAGCTATTCTGACTTACTCTTTTGCGCTGAGCTGAATGGTGCTATTCCTGAATCTTTAAAATTTCGGGAAAGTGGTCAAATCAGCCCGAGAAAGTCATGGACACGCCCCCTCGAGACTTAGTAAATGTTTTCTTCTTTTTTTTTCAAAAAAATCGGGAACCATCCTACCAGATTAATTGAAGGACGCTGAGTCGTCTGGTGCTAGTCCCGACTTTTTAAAATGTCGGAAAAGTGGTCAAATCAGCCTGAGAAAGTCATGGACACGCCCCCTTTTTTTTTTTTTTTTTTAAATCAAATCATAGCTATTCTGACTTACTCTTTTGCGCTGAGTTGAATGGTGCTATTCCTGAATCTTTAAAATGTCGGGAAAGTGGTCAAATCAGCCCGAGAAAGTCATGGACACGCCCCCTCGAGACTTAGTAAATGTTTTCTTCTTTTTTTTTCAAAAAAATCGGGAACCATCCTACCAGATTAATTGAAGGACGCTGAGTCGTCTGGTGCTAGTCCCGACTTTTTAAAATGCTGGGAAATGGGTGAAATGGCAGTTCAAAGTCAACATTTTCAAAGAGTTTTTAAAAAATTGGGAACCATCCTACCAGACTAATTGAAGGACGCTGATTCGTCTGGTGCTAGTCCCGACTTTTAAAAATGCTGGGAAATGGGTGAAATGGCTGTTCAAAGTCAAAAATTTCAAAGAGTTTTTAAAAAATCGGGAACCATCCTACCAAACTGATTGAAGGACGCTAAGTCGGCTGGTGCTAGTCCCGACTTTGTAAAATTCTTTGAAAGGGGTGAAATGGCTGTTCAAAGTCGAAAATGTCAAAGAGTTTTTAAAAAATCGGGAACCATCCTACCAGACTGATTGAAGGACGCTAAGTCGTCTGGTGCTAGTCCCGACTTTGTAAAATTCTGGGAAAGGGGTGAAATGGCTGTTCAAAGTCGAAAATTTCAAAGAGTTTTAAAAAAATCAGGAACCATCCTACCTGACTAATTGAAGGACGCTGAGTCGTCTGGTGCTAGTCCCGACTTTTTAAAATGTCGGAAAAGTGGTCAAATCAGCCCGAGAAAGTCATGGACACGCCCCCTTTTTTTTCCTTTTTTTTTTAATCAAATCATAGCTATTCTGACTTCTTTAATCAAAAATATTTAATTTTTTTTTTTTTTTTAATCAAATCATAGCTATTCTGACTCACTCTTTTGCGCACTGAGTCGTCTGGTGCTAGTCCCGACTTTTTAAAATGTCGGAAAAGTGGTCAAATCAGCCCGAGAAAGTCATGGACACGCCCCCTTTTTTTTTCTTTTTTTTTTAATCAAATCATAGCTATTCTGACTTCTTTAATCAAAAATATTTTAATTTTTTTTTTTTTTTAATCAAATCATAGCTATTCTGACTTACTCTTTTGCGCTGAGTTGAATGGTGCTATTCCTGAATCTTTAAAATTTCGGGAAAGTGGTCAAATCAGCCCGAGAAAGTCATGGACACGCCCCCTCGAGACTTAGTAAATGTTTTCTTCTTTTTTTTTCAAAAAAATCGGGAACCATCCTACCAGATTAATTGAAGGACGCTGAGTCGTCTGGTGCTAGTCCCGACTTTTTAAAATGCTGGGAAATGGGTGAAATGGCAGTTCAAAGTCAAAATTTTCAAAGAGTTTTTAAAAAATTGGGAACCATCCTACCAGACTAATTGAAGGACGCTGATTCGTCTGGTGCTAGTCCCGACTTTTAAAAATGCTGGGAAATGGGTGAAATGGCTGTTCAAAGTCAAAAATTTCAAAGAGTTTTTAAAAAATCGGGAACCATCCTACCAAACTGATTGAAGGACGCTAAGTCGGCTGGTGCTAGTCCCGACTTTGTAAAATTCTGGGAAAGGGGTGAAATGGCTGTTCAAAGTCGAAAATGTCAAAGAGTTTTTAAAAAATCGGGAACCATCCTACCAGACTGATTGAAGGACGCTAAGTCGTCTGGTGCTAGTCCCGACTTTGTAAAATTCTGGGAAAGGGGTGAAATGGCTGTTCAAAGTCGAAAATTTCAAAGAGTTTTAAAAAAATCAGGAACCATCCTACCTGACTAATTGAAGGACGCTGAGTCGTCTGGTGCTAGTCCCGACTTTTTAAAATGTCGGAAAAGTGGTCAAATCAGCCCGAGAAAGTCATGGACACGCCCCCTTTTTTTTCCTTTTTTTTTTAATCAAATCATAGCTATTCTGACTTCTTTAATCAAAAATATTTAATTTTTTTTTTTTTTTAATCAAATCATAGCTATTCTGACTTACTTTTTTGCGCTGAGTTGAATGGTGCTATTCCTGAATCTTTAAAATGTCGGGAAAGTGGTCAAATCAGCCCGAGAAAGTCATGGACACGACCCCTTTTTTTTTTTTTTTTTTTTAATCAAATCATAGCTATTCTGACTTACTCTTTTGCGCTGAGCTGAATGGTGCTATTCCTGAATCTTTAAAATTTCGGGAAAGTGGTCAAATCAGCCCGAGAAAGTCATGGACACGCCCCCTCGAGACTTAGTAAATGTTTTCTTCTTTTTTTTTCAAAAAAATCGGGAACCATCCTACCAGATTAATTGAAGGACGCTGAGTCGTCTGGTGCTAGTCCCGACTTTTTAAAATGCTGGGAAATGGGTGAAATGGCAGTTCAAAGTCAACATTTTCAAAGAGTTTTTAAAGAATTGGGAACCATCCTACCAGACTAATTGAAGGACGCTGATTCGTCTGGTGCTAGTCCCGACTTTTAAAAATGCTGGGAAATGGGTGAAATGGCTGTTCAAAGTCAAAAATTTCAAACAGTTTTTAAAAAATCGGGAACCATCCTACCAGACTGATTGAAGGACGCTAAGTCGGCTGGTGCTAGTCCCGACTTTGTAAAATTCTGGGAAAGGGGTGAAATGGCTGTTCAAAGTCTTAAATGTCAAAGAGTTTTAAAAAAATCGGGAACCATCCTACCAGACTGATTGAAGGACGCTAAGTCGTCTGGTGCTAGTCCCGACTTTGTAAAATTCTGGGAAAGGGGTGAAATGGCTGTTCAAAGTCGAAAATTTCAAAGAGTTTTTAAAAAATCAGGAACCATCCTACCTGACTAATTGAAGGACGCTGAGTCGTCTGGTGCTAGTCCCGACTTTTTAAAATGTCGGAAAAGTGGTCAAATCAGCCCGAGAAAGTCATGGACACGCCCCCTTTTTTTCTCTTTTTTTCAATCAAATCATAGCTATTCTGACTTACTTTTTTGCGCTGAGTTGAATGGTGCTATTCCTGAATCTTTAAAATGTCGGGAAAGTGGTCAAATCAGCCCGAGAAAGTCATGGACACGACCTTTTTTTTTTTTTTTTTTTTAATCAAATCATAGCTATTCTGACTTACTCTTTTGCGCTGAGCTGAATGGTGCTATTCCTGAATCTTTAAAATTTCGGGAAAGTGGTCAAATCAGCCCGAGAAAGTCATGGACACGCCCCCTCGAGACTTAGTAAATGTTTTCTTCTTTTTTTTTCAAAAAAATCGGGAACCATCCTACCAGATTAATTGAAGGACGCTGAGTCGTCTGGTGCTAGTCCCGACTTTTTAAAATGCTGGGAAATGGGTGAAATGGCAGTTCAAAGTCAACATTTTCAAAGAGTTTTTAAAGAATTGGGAACCATCCTACCAGACTAATTGAAGGACGCTGATTCGTCTGGTGCTAGTCCCGACTTTTAAAAATGCTGGGAAATGGGTGAAATGGCTGTTCAAAGTCAAAAATTTCAAACAGTTTTAAAAAAATCGGGAACCATCCTACCAGACTGATTGAAGGACGCTAAGTCGGCTGGTGCTAGTCCCGACTTTGTAAAATTCTGGGAAAGGGGTGAAATGGCTGTTCAAAGTCTTAAATGTCAAAGAGTTTTAAAAAAATCGGGAACCATCCTACCAGACTGATTGAAGGACGCTAAGTCGTCTGGTGCTAGTCCCGACTTTGTAAAATTCTGGGAAAGGGGTGAAATGGCTGTTCAAAGTCGAAAATTTCAAAGAGTTTTTAAAAAATCAGGAACCATCCTACCTGACTAATTGAAGGACGCTGAGTCGTCTGGTGCTAGTCCCGACTTTTTAAAATGTCGGAAAAGTGGTCAAATCAGCCCGAGAAAGTCATGGACACGCCCCCTTTTTTTTCTCTTTTTTTCAATCAAATCATAGCTATTCTGACTTACTCTTTTGCGCTGAGCTGAATGGTGCTATTCCTGAATCTTTAAAATTTCGGGAAAGTGGTCAAATCAGCCCGAGAAAGTCATGGACACGCCCCCTCGAGACTTAGTAAATGTTTTCTTCTTTTTTTTTCAAAAAAATCGGGAACCATCCTACCAGATTAATTGAAGGACGCTGAGTCGTCTGGTGCTAGTCCCGACTTTTTAAAATGCTGGGAAATGGGTGAAATGGCAGTTCAAAGTCAAAATTTTCAAAGAGTTTTTAAAAAATTGGGAACCATCCTACCAGACTAATTGAAGGACGCTGATTCGTCTGGTGCTAGTCCCGACTTTTAAAAATGCTGGGAAATGGGTGAAATGGCTGTTCAAAGTCAAAAATTTCAAAGAGTTTTTAAAAAATCGGGAACCATCCTACCAAACTGATTGAAGGACGCTAAGTCGGCTGGTGCTAGTCCCGACTTTGTAAAATTCTTTGAAAGGGGTGAAATGGCTGTTCAAAGTCGAAAATGTCAAAGAGTTTTTAAAAAATCGGGAACCATCCTACCAGACTGATTGAAGGACGCTAAGTCGTCTGGTGCTAGTCCCGACTTTGTAAAATTCTGGGAAAGGGGTGAAATGGCTGTTCAAAGTCGAAAATTTCAAAGAGTTTTAAAAAAATCAGGAACCATCCTACCTGACTAATTGAAGGACGCTGAGTCGTCTGGTGCTAGTCCCGACTTTTTAAAATGTCGGAAAAGTGGTCAAATCAGCCCGAGAAAGTCATGGACACGCCCCCTTTTTTTTCCTTTTTTTTTTAATCAAATCATAGCTATTCTGACTTCTTTAATCAAAAATATTTAATTTTTTTTTTTTTTTTAATCAAATCATAGCTATTCTGACTCACTCTTTTGCGCACTGAGTCGTCTGGTGCTAGTCCCGACTTTTTAAAATGTCGGAAAAGTGGTCAAATCAGCCCGAGAAAGTCATGGACACGCCCCCTTTTTTTTTCTTTTTTTTTTAATCAAATCATAGCTATTCTGACTTCTTTAATCAAAAATATTTTAATTTTTTTTTTTTTTTAATCAAATCATAGCTATTCTGACTTACTCTTTTGCGCTGAGTTGAATGGTGCTATTCCTGAATCTTTAAAATTTCGGGAAAGTGGTCAAATCAGCCCGAGAAAGTCATGGACACGCCCCCTCGAGACTTAGTAAATGTTTTCTTCTTTTTTTTTCAAAAAAATCGGGAACCATCCTACCAGATTAATTGAAGGACGCTGAGTCGTCTGGTGCTAGTCCCGACTTTTTAAAATGCTGGGAAATGGGTGAAATGGCAGTTCAAAGTCAAAATTTTCAAAGAGTTTTTAAAAAATTGGGAACCATCCTACCAGACTAATTGAAGGACGCTGATTCGTCTGGTGCTAGTCCCGACTTTTAAAAATGCTGGGAAATGGGTGAAATGGCTGTTCAAAGTCAAAAATTTCAAAGAGTTTTTAAAAAATCGGGAACCATCCTACCAAACTGATTGAAGGACGCTAAGTCGGCTGGTGCTAGTCCCGACTTTGTAAAATTCTGGGAAAGGGGTGAAATGGCTGTTCAAAGTCGAAAATGTCAAAGAGTTTTTAAAAAATCGGGAACCATCCTACCAGACTGATTGAAGGACGCTAAGTCGTCTGGTGCTAGTCCCGACTTTGTAAAATTCTGGGAAAGGGGTGAAATGGCTGTTCAAAGTCGAAAATTTCAAAGAGTTTTAAAAAAATCAGGAACCATCCTACCTGACTAATTGAAGGACGCTGAGTCGTCTGGTGCTAGTCCCGACTTTTTAAAATGTCGGAAAAGTGGTCAAATCAGCCCGAGAAAGTCATGGACACGCCCCCTTTTTTTTTCTTTTTTTTTTAATCAAATCATAGCTATTCTGACTTCTTTAATCAAAAATATTTAATTTTTTTTTTTTTTTTAATCAAATCATAGCTATTCTGACTTACTCTTTTGCGCTGAGTTGAATGGTGCTATTCCTGAATCTTTAAAATGTCGGGAAAGTGGTCAAATCAGCCCGAGAAAGTCATGGACACGACCCCTTTTTTTTTTTTTTTTTTAATCAAATCATAGCTATTCTGACTTACTCTTTTACGCTGAGTTGAATGGTGCTATTCCTGAATCTTTAAAATTTCGGGAAAATGGTCAAATCAGCCCAAGAAAGTCATGGACACGCCCCCTCGAGACTTAGTAAATATTTTCTTCTTTTTTTTCCAAAAAAATCGGGAACCATCCTACCAGACTGATTGAAGGACGCTAAGTCGGCTGGTGCTAGTCCCGACTTTGTAAAATTCTGGGAAAGGGGTGAAATGGCTGTTCAAAGTCGAAAATGTCAAAGAGTTTTAAAAAAATCGGGAACCATCCTACCAGACTGATTGAAGGACGCTAAGTCGTCTGGTGCTAGTCCCGACTTTGTAAAATTCTGGGAAAGGGGTGAAATGGCTGTTCAAAGTCGAAAATTTCAAAGAGTTTTTAAAAAATCAGGAACCATCCTACCTGACTAATTGAAGGACGCTGAGTCGTCTGGTGCTAGTCCCGACTTTTTAAAATGTCGGAAAAGTGGTCAAATCAGCCCGAGAAAGTCATGGACACGCCCCCTTTTTTTTCTCTTTTTTTCAATCAAATCATAGCTATTCTGACTTACTTTTTTTGCGCTGAGTTGAATGGTGCTATTCCTGAATCTTTAAAATGTCGGGAAAGTGGTCAAATCAGCCCGAGAAAGTCATGGACACGACCTCTTTTTTTTTTTTTTTTTTAATCAAATCATAGCTATTCTGACTTACTCTTTTGCGCTGAGTTGAATGGTGCTATTCCTGAATCTTTAAAATTTCGGGAAAATGGTCAAATCAGCCCAAGAAAGTCATGGACACGCCCCCTCGAGACTTAGTAAATATTTTCTTCTTTTTTTTTCAAAAAAATCGGGAACCATCCTACCAGATTAATTGAAGGACGCTGAGTCGTCTGGTGCTAGTCCCGACTTTTTAAAATGCTGGGAAATGGGTGAAATGGCAGTTCAAAGTCAAAATTTTCAAAGAGTTTTTAAAAAATTGGGAACCATCCTACCAGACTAATTGAAGGACGCTGATTCGTCTGGTGCTAGTCCCGACTTTTAAAAATGCTGGGAAATGGGTGAAATGGCTGTTCAAAGTCAAAAATTTTAAAGAGTTTTTAAAAAATCGGGAACCATCCTACCAAACTGATTGAAGGACGCTAAGTCGGCTGGTGCTAGTCCCGACTTTGTAAAATTCTGGGAAAGGGGTGAAATGGCTGTTCAAAGTCGAAAATGTCAAAGAGTTTTTAAAAAATCGGGAACCATCCTACCAGACTGATTGAAGGACGCTAAGTCGTCTGGTGCTAGTCCCGACTTTGTAAAATTCTGGGAAAGGGGTGAAATGGCTGTTCAAAGTCGAAAATTTCAAAGAGTTTTAAAAAAATCAGGAACCATCCTACCTGACTAATTGAAGGACGCTGAGTCGTCTGGTGCTAGTCCCGACTTTTTAAAATGTCGGAAAAGTGGTCAAATCAGCCCGAGAAAGTCATGGACACGCCCCCTTTTTTTTCCTTTTTTTTTTAATCAAATCATAGCTATTCTGACTTCTTTAATCAAAAATATTTAATTTTTTTTTTTTTTTTAATCAAATCATAGCTATTCTGACTCACTCTTTTGCGCACTGAGTCGTCTGGTGCTAGTCCCGACTTTTTAAAATGGCGGAAAAGTGGTCAAATCAGCCTGAGAAAGTCATGGACACGCCCCCCCTTTTTTTTTTTTTTTTTTTAATCAAATCATAGCTATTCTGACTTACTTTTTTGCGCTGAGTTGAATGGTGCTATTCCTGAATCTTTAAAATGTCGGGAAAGTGGTCAAATCAGCCCGAGAAAGTCATGGACACGACCCCTTTTTTTTTTTTTTTTTTTTAATCAAATCATAGCTATTCTGACTTACTCTTTTGCGCTGAGCTGAATGGTGCTATTCCTGAATCTTTAAAATTTCGGGAAAGTGGTCAAATCAGCCCGAGAAAGTCATGGACACGCCCCCTCGAGACTTAGTAAATGTTTTCTTCTTTTTTTTTCAAAAAAATCGGGAACCATCCTACCAGATTAATTGAAGGACGCTGAGTCGTCTGGTGCTAGTCCCGACTTTTTAAAATGTCGGAAAAGTGGTCAAATCAGCCTGAGAAAGTCATGGACACGCCCCCTTTTTTTTTTTTTTTTTTTTATCAAATCATAGCTATTCTGACTTACTTTTTTGCGCTGAGTTGAATGGTGCTATTCCTGAATCTTTAAAATTTCGGGAAAGTGGTCAAATCAGCCCGAGAAAGTCATGGACACGCCCCTTTTTTTTTTCTTTTTTTTCCAATCAAATCGGGAACCATCCTACCAGACTGATTGAAGGACGCTAAGTCGTCTGGTGCTAGTCCCGACTTCGGGAAAGTGGTCAAATCAGCCCGAGAAAGTCATGGACACGCCCCCTCGAGACTTAGTAAATGTTTTCTTCTTTTTTTTTCAAAAAAATCGGGAACCATCCTACCAGATTAATTGAAGGACGCTGAGTCGTCTGGTGCTAGTCCCGACTTTTTAAAATGTCGGAAAAGTGGTCAAATCAGCCTGAGAAAGTCATGGACACGCCCCCTTTTTTTTTTTTTTTTTTTTATCAAATCATAGCTATTCTGACTTACTTTTTTGCGCTGAGTTGAATGGTGCTATTCCTGAATCTTTAAAATGTCGGGAAAGTGGTCAAATCAGCCCGAGAAAGTCATGGACACGCCCCCTCGAGACTTAGTAAATGTTTTCTTCTTTTTTTTTCAAAAAAATCGGGAACCATCCTACCAGATTAATTGAAGGACGCTGAGTCGTCTGGTGCTAGTCCCGACTTTTTAAAATGCTGGGAAATGGGTGAAATGGCAGTTCAAAGTCAACATTTTCAAAGAGTTTTTAAAGAATTGGGAACCATCCTACCAGACTAATTGAAGGACGCTGATTCGTCTGGTGCTAGTCCCGACTTTTAAAAATGCTGGGAAATGGGTGAAATGGCTGTTCAAAGTCAAAAATTTCAAACAGTTTTTAAAAAATCGGGAACCATCCTACCAGACTGATTGAAGGACGCTAAGTCGGCTGGTGCTAGTCCCGACTTTGTAAAATTCTGGGAAAGGGGTGAAATGGCTGTTCAAATTCTTAAATGTCAAAGAGTTTTAAAAAAATCGGGAACCATCCTACCAGACTGATTGAAGGACGCTAAGTCGTCTGGTGCTAGTCCCGACTTTGTAAAATTCTGGGAAAGGGGTGAAATGGCTGTTCAAAGTCGAAAATTTCAAAGAGTTTTTAAAAAATCAGGAACCATCCTACCTGACTAATTGAAGGACGCTGAGTCGTCTGGTGCTAGTCCCGACTTTTTAAAATGTCGGAAAAGTGGTCAAATCAGCCCGAGAAAGTCATGGACACGCCCCCTTTTTTTTCTCTTTTTTTCAATCAAATCATAGCTATTCTGACTTACTTTTTTGCGCTGAGTTGAATGGTGCTATTCCTGAATCTTTAAAATGTCGGGAAAGTGGTCAAATCAGCCCGAGAAAGTCATGGACACGACCCCTTTTTTTTTTTTTTTTTTAATCAAATCATAGCTATTCTGACTTACTCTTTTGCGCTGAGTTGAATGGTGCTATTCCTGAATCTTTAAAATTTCGGGAAAATGGTCAAATCAGCCCAAGAAAGTCATGGACACGCCCCCTCGAGACTTAGTAAATATTTTCTTCTTTTTTTTTCAAAAAAATCGGGAACCATCCTACCAGATTAATTGAAGGACGCTGAGTCGTCTGGTGCTAGTCCCGACTTTTTAAAATGCTGGGAAATGGGTGAAATGGCAGTTCAAAGTCAAAATTTTCAAAGAGTTTTTAAAAAATTGGGAACCATCCTACCAGACTAATTGAAGGACGCTGATTCGTCTGGTGCTAGTCCCGACTTTTAAAAATGCTGGGAAATGGGTGAAATGGCTGTTCAAAGTCAAAAATTTCAAAGAGTTTTTAAAAAATCGGGAACCATCCTACCAAACTGATTGAAGGACGCTAAGTCGGCTGGTGCTAGTCCTGACTTTGTAAAATTCTGGGAAAGGGGTGAAATGGCTGTTCAAAGTCGAAAATGTCAAAGAGTTTTTAAAAAATCGGGAACCATCCTACCAGACTGATTGAAGGACGCTAAGTCGTCTGGTGCTAGTCCCGACTTTGTAAAATTCTGGGAAAGGGGTGAAATGGCTGTTCAAAGTCGAAAATTTCAAAGAGTTTTAAAAAAATCAGGAACCATCCTACCTGACTAATTGAAGGACGCTGAGTCGTCTGGTGCTAGTCCCGACTTTTTAAAATGTCGGAAAAGTGGTCAAATCAGCCCGAGAAAGTCATGGACACGCCCCCTTTTTTTTCCTTTTTTTTTTAATCAAATCATAGCTATTCTGACTTCTTTAATCAAAAATATTTAATTTTTTTTTTTTTTTTAATCAAATCATAGCTATTCTGACTCACTCTTTTGCGCACTGAGTCGTCTGGTGCTAGTCCCGACTTTTTAAAATGTCGGAAAAGTGGTCAAATCAGCCCGAGAAAGTCATGGACACGCCCCCTTTTTTTTTTAATCAAATCATAGCTATTCTGACTTCTTTAATCAAAAATATTTTAATTTTTTTTTTTTTTTAATCAAATCATAGCTATTCTGACTTACTCTTTTGCGCTGAGTTGAATGGTGCTATTCCTGAATCTTTAAAATTTCGGGAAAGTGGTCAAATCAGCCCGAGAAAGTCATGGACACGCCCCCTCGAGACTTAGTAAATGTTTTCTTCTTTTTTTTTCAAAAAAATCGGGAACCATCCTACCAGATTAATTGAAGGACGCTGAGTCGTCTGGTGCTAGTCCCGACTTTTTAAAATGGCGGAAAAGTGGTCAAATCAGCCTGAGAAAGTCATGGACACGCCCCCTTTTTTTTTTTTTTTTTTTTATCAAATCATAGCTATTCTGACTTACTTTTTTGCGCTGAGTTGAATGGTGCTATTCCTGAATCTTTAAAATTTCGGGAAAGTGGTCAAATCAGCCCGAGAAAGTCATGGACACGCCCCTTTTTTTTTTCTTTTTTTTCCAATCAAATCGGGAACCATCCTACCAGACTGATTGAAGGACGCTAAGTCGTCTGGTGCTAGTCCCGACTTTGTAAAATTCTGGGAAAGGGGTGAAATGGCTGTTCAAAGTCGAAAATTTCAAAGAGTTTTTAAAAAATCAGGAACCATCCTACCTGACTAATTGAAGGACGCTGAGTCGTCTGGTGCTAGTCCCGACTTTTTAAAATGTCGGAAAAGTGGTCAAATCAGCCCGAGAAAGTCATGGACACGCCCCCTTTTTTTTCTCTTTTTTTCAATCAAATCATACCTATTCTGACTTACTTTTTTGCGCTGAGTTGAATGGTGCTATTCCTGAATCTTTAAAATGTCGGGAAAGTGGTCAAATCAGCCCGAGAAAGTCATGGACACGACCCCTTTTTTTTTTTTTTTTTTAATCAAATCATAGCTATTCTGACTTACTCTTTTGCGCTGAGTTGAATGGTGCTATTCCTGAATCTTTAAAATTTCGGGAAAATGGTCAAATCAGCCCAAGAAAGTCATGGACACGCCCCCTCGAGACTTAGTAAATATTTTCTTCTTTTTTTTTCAAAAAAATCGGGAACCATCCTACCAGATTAATTGAAGGACGCTGAGTCGTCTGGTGCTAGTCCCGACTTTTTAAAATGCTGGGAAATGGGTGAAATGGCAGTTCAAAGTCAAAATTTTCAAAGAGTTTTTAAAAAATTGGGAACCATCCTACCAGACTAATTGAAGGACGCTGATTCGTCTGGTGCTAGTCCCGACTTTTAAAAATGCTGGGAAATGGGTGAAATGGCTGTTCAAAGTCAAAAATTTCAAAGAGTTTTTAAAAAATCGGGAACCATCCTACCAAACTGATTGAAGGACGCTAAGTCGGCTGGTGCTAGTCCCGACTTTGTAAAATTCTGGGAAAGGGGTGAAATGGCTGTTCAAAGTCGAAAATGTCAAAGAGTTTTTAAAAAATCGGGAACCATCCTACCAGACTGATTGAAGGACGCTAAGTCGTCTGGTGCTAGTCCCGACTTTGTAAAATTCTGGGAAAGGGGTGAAATGGCTGTTCAAAGTCGAAAATTTCAAAGAGTTTAAAAAAAATCAGGAACCATCCTACCTGACTAATTGAAGGACGCTGAGTCGTCTGGTGCTAGTCCCGACTTTTTAAAATGTCGGAAAAGTGGTCAAATCAGCCCGAGAAAGTCATGGACACGCCCCCTTTTTTTTCCTTTTTTTTTTAATCAAATCATAGCTATTCTGACTTCTTTAATCAAAAATATTTAATTTTTTTTTTTTTTTTAATCAAATCATAGCTATTCTGACTTACTTTTTTGCGCTGAGTTGAATGGTGCTATTCCTGAATCTTTAAAATGTCGGGAAAGTGGTCAAATCAGCCCGAGAAAGTCATGGACACGACCCCTTTTTTTTTTTTTTTTTTTTAATCAAATCATAGCTATTCTGACTTACTCTTTTGCGCTGAGCTGAATGGTGCTATTCCTGAATCTTTAAAATTTCGGGAAAGTGGTCAAATCAGCCCGAGAAAGTCATGGACACGCCCCCTCGAGACTTAGTAAATGTTTTCTTCTTTTTTTTTCAAAAAAATCGGGAACCATCCTACCAGATTAATTGAAGGACGCTGAGTCGTCTGGTGCTAGTCCCGACTTTTTAAAATGTCGGAAAAGTGGTCAAATCAGCCTGAGAAAGTCATGGACACGCCCCCTTTTTTTTTTTTTTTTTTTTATCAAATCATAGCTATTCTGACTTACTTTTTTGCGCTGAGTTGAATGGTGCTATTCCTGAATCTTTAAAATTTCGGGAAAGTGGTCAAATCAGCCCGAGAAAGTCATGGACACGCCCCTTTTTTTTTTCTTTTTTTTCCAATCAAATCGGGAACCATCCTACCAGACTGATTGAAGGACGCTAAGTCGTCTGGTGCTAGTCCCGACTTTGTAAAATTCTGGGAAAGGGGTGAAATGGCTGTTCAAAGTCGAAAATTTCAAAGAGTTTTTAAAAAATCAGGAACCATCCTACCTGACTAATTGAAGGACGCTGAGTCGTCTGGTGCTAGTCCCGACTTTTTAAAATGTCGGAAAAGTGGTCAAATCAGCCCGAGAAAGTCATGGACACGCCCCCTTTTTTTTCTCTTTTTTTCAATCAAATCATAGCTATTCTGACTTACTTTTTTGCGCTGAGTTGAATGGTGCTATTCCTGAATCTTTAAAATTTCGGGAAAGTGGTCAAATCAGCCCGAGAAAGTCATGGACACGCCCCTTTTTTTTCCCTTTTTTTTCCAATCAAATCGGGAACCATCCTACCAGACTGATTGAAGGACGCTAAGTCGTCTGGTGCTAGTCCCGACTTTGTAAAATTCTGGGAAAGGGGTGAAATGGCTGTTCAAAGTCGAAGATTTCAAAGAGTTTTTAAAAAATCAGGAACCATCCTACCTGACTAATTGAAGGACGCTGAGTCGTCTGGTGCTAGTCCCGACTTTTTAAAATGTCGGAAAAGTGGTCAAATCAGCCCGAGAAAGTCATGGACACGCCCCCTTTTTTTTCTCTTTTTTTCAATCAAATCATAGCTATTCTGACTTACTCTTTTGCGCTGAGTTGAATGGTGCTATTCCTGAATCTTTAAAATTTCGGGAAAATGGTCAAATCAGCCCAAGAAAGTCATGGACACGCCCCCTCGAGACTTAGTAAATATTTTCTTCTTTTTTTTTCAAAAAAATCGGGAACCATCCTACCAGATTAATTGAAGGACGCTGAGTCGTCTGGTGCTAGTCCCGACTTTTTAAAATGCTGGGAAATGGGTGAAATGGCAGTTCAAAGTCAAAATTTTCAAAGAGTTTTTAAAAAATTGGGAACCATCCTACCAGACTAATTGAAGGACGCTGATTCGTCTGGTGCTAGTCCCGACTTTTAAAAATGCTGGGAAATGGGTGAAATGGCTGTTCAAAGTCAAAAATTTCAAAGAGTTTTTAAAAAATCGGGAACCATCCTACCAAACTGATTGAAGGACGCTAAGTCGGCTGGTGCTAGTCCCGACTTTGTAAAATTCTGGGAAAGGGGTGAAATGGCTGTTCAAAGTCGAAAATGTCAAAGAGTTTTTAAAAAATCGGGAACCATCCTACCAGACTGATTGAAGGACGCTAAGTCGTCTGGTGCTAGTCCCGACTTTGTAAAATTCTGGGAAAGGGGTGAAATGGCTGTTCAAAGTCGAAAATTTCAAAGAGTTTTAAAAAAATCAGGAACCATCCTACCTGACTAATTGAAGGACGCTGAGTCGTCTGGTGCTAGTCCCGACTTTTTAAAATGTCGGAAAAGTGGTCAAATCAGCCCGAGAAAGTCATGGACACGCCCCCTTTTTTTTCCTTTTTTTTTTAATCAAATCATAGCTATTCTGACTTCTTTAATCAAAAATATTTAATTTTTTTTTTTTTTTTAATCAAATCATAGCTATTCTGACTCACTCTTTTGCGCACTGAGTCGTCTGGTGCTAGTCCCGACTTTTTAAAATGTCGGAAAAGTGGTCAAATCAGCCCGAGAAAGTCATGGACACGCCCCCTTTTTTTTTCTTTTTTTTTTAATCAAATCATAGCTATTCTGACTTCTTTAATCAAAAATATATATATTTTTTTTTTTTTTTAATCAAATCATAGCTATTCTGACTTACTCTTTTGCGCTGAGTTGAATGGTGCTATTCCTGAATCTTTAAAATTTCGGGAAAGTGGTCAAATCAGCCCGAGAAAGTCATGGACACGCCCCCTCGAGACTTAGTAAATGTTTTCTTCTTTTTTTTTCAAAGAAATCGGGAACCATCCTACCAGATTAATTGAAGGACGCTGAGTCGTCTGGTGCTAGTCCCGACTTTTTAAAATGGCGGAAAAGTGGTCAAATCAGCCTGAGAAAGTCATGGACACGCCCCCTTTTTTTTTTTTTTTTTTTAATCAAATCATAGCTATTCTGACTTACTTTTTTGCGCTGAGTTGAATGGTGCTATTCCTGAATCTTTAAAATGTCGGGAAAGTGGTCAAATCAGCCCGAGAAAGTCATGGACACGACCCCTTTTTTTTTTTTTTTTTTTTAATCAAATCATAGCTATTCTGACTTACTCTTTTGCGCTGAGCTGAATGGTGCTATTCCTGAATCTTTAAAATTTCGGGAAAGTGGTCAAATCAGCCCGAGAAAGTCATGGACA
>NC_137617.1:52136852-52141852 GCF_963280865.1 Gymnoscopelus braueri | reverse complement strand
TGATCTTAGACTAACTAGACTAAGACCAACACTCCACTTGAGTAAAAGTACTTTTTAAGTACCAAATTAAAACCACTCGAAATCTTTCAAGAGCTTTCTGTGTGAGCTTGTAGATCTACTAGTTTTGAATAGCTCAAGTATGAAATAAGGTTCAAGTGGTTCATGTGGGTTTTGTATTAATAATCTAAATCTAGGTGATTGTTAAGTGGAGTAAAAAGTACAACATTTGCCTCTGACATGTAGCCGAGTACAAGCACAACGTCTCCACAAATGGAAGTACTCAAGTAAAGTAAAAAATACCTCGAAGAATTGTACTCAAGTGCAGCACTTGAGTAAATGTACGTAGTTACTTTCCACCGGTGGAATTAATGGCATTAAATCGGGGTGAGTACATAAAATACTCTGTTCTGAACATTTAACACTGGAATTAATTACTTCAATATCAATTACATTCAATGTAATGTAGTGTAGTGGAAATGTAGTTTTATCATGTTATGCACAAACCGCAAGGAGTTTGTGTATTGGAGCAGTGGCGCCCTCTGGTGGTCAAATGATGAACTTCAGGATGTATGCTCTCGGGCAGCTCAACGCTCAATATATGTAAAATCAAGGCTTTGCTGCCCTCCTGTGGTGACAATGGAACAATTGCAGAATACATAAACATGTCCAGTGACTTGCTTGTAGAACAATATAACTGTTATAAATATATTATAACTACGAAACATACTGGTTCATCATTATGGAACGTATAATAATATTTAAACTCAACGTGTGTCAATATTTTATAATCTGTTAAATCATCATTATGGATTAGATTAACAGTAGAATAATATTTAAACTAATATTTTATAATCTGTTAAATCATCATTATGGATTAGATTAACAGTAGAATAATATTTAAACGCACGCCGAAAATAGCCGATGTTGAGAGCTTGTAGATCAGCTATTTTCGATGACGGCACAGCCTCGCAGTACCGAGTCACAGAATTCAATAGGTCACTGATGTCGATGTAACACACGGAAATCTCTATTTTATAATGTGACTGTGTTTACTTCCGCTAGCCTACTAGCCAGCTAGCTAGCTAGCCGGCTAGCTTCTCAAGTGATATAACTAAAAACAAGTCCTGTGTTTGTTGTAAAACTTTCTTTATTTCAATCGACAGTTGTGTTAAATAATCTTCTATCTTTTAATAAAACAATAAAACATGTAACACCTAGTGATAGCCACGAAGATAAAATAAAGCTAACAATGGCTAAAGCTATCGCTAACTGCGCATGCTCAGTCCTCACAATGGTCGGTTTATATTTTAGCCGTACGACGGTGAAGCGCGCCGAAAATAGCCGATGTTGAGAGCTCGTAGTTCGGCTATTTTCGATAACGGCGCAGCCGCAGTACCGAGTCACAGAATTCAATAGGTCACCGATTACAACGTAACACACCGGAATTCTCTCTTTTATAATGTGACTGTGTTTACATCCGCTAGCCTGCTAGCCTGCTAGCTAGCCGGCTAGCTTCAAAAGTGATATAATTAAAAACAAGTCCTGTGTTTGTTGTAAAACTTTCTTTATTTCAATCGACAGTTGTGTTAAATAATCTCCTATCTTTTAATACAACAATAAAACATGTAACACCTAGTAATAGCCACGAAGATAAAATAAAGCTAACAAAGGCTAAAGCTATCGCTAACTGCGCATGCTCAGTCCTCACAAAGGTCGGTTTATATTTTAGCCGTACGAAGGTGACGCGCACCGTAGATCACCCACCAGAGGGCGCTATTATCCACTTTTTAACACATTTTGCATCACATTGCGACTCAAAGCTCAGAGTGTGGATGTGATGATGAACCACAGGAGGGCGACACTGAGCCTTTGTCCTTTCTGAAACATAACTGTCATACCATGACAGTCATGGAACCACTTGTTCCTAGTATGAGAGTTTTTTACATTTACAACTCTTACATCTACATAAACGTTCAAATTTCAAATATAAAATAATGACCTCAAAGCCACGGATGTTACAAGTTAAAACGCCTTATTCTAAGTACCCGTGTTTTCTGTATTGTTCAACGAAAAGTATTTTAAAGGTTTAATGACATTCACTTTTACACCACATTCAAAGTCTTTGTCCTGGTCCTTCAAAAGTGTACAAAAAGTTTTAAGTGAAAATTCCATTCCAGTGATCCATGGCAGGTGTTTTTCTCTCACATTTCTAAAGCCTTTTCAACTGCAATGAAAAAAGAAATCTTTGCCTGCGGGTGTCGCTGGTGAGGGATTTTGCCTGTCAATCATCGCCTCTGCTCCGCCCCCCCCCAAAGGAAAGGATAGGGGAGGGGAGTGGCGAGGAGGAGAGTGGGCGGGATTAATCGACTGTGACCTCACTGTCGAAGGGCCAAGCTCAGATTACTTTTCAGCCTAATTATTCAGAAAACCCCAGACCACAGAAAATCCACTGAATGTTCTAAGTTCAAGTTTTTTGGGTGTAATTGAGGTCATAAAACCTCAAATAAAACATTGAAAATAAAAAAAGTTACAATGAATGTCATGATACCTTTAATCCAATCAGTGGCCATTTTTATAATGTGTTAGAGTGCAATACACCTCCCAACCGATAGGAGTATGTGGTTGAAAGCATCGGAGAGAATTCGGAAAAAATGGCCGGCGATCAGATTAAAATGCTTTTTCTTGATCAATACGGAAGACACGGGTACTTAAACCAGTGCGTTTCAACTTGTAACATCCGTGGCCGTGGGGTCAGCATTTTATGTTTGAAATGTGAACGTTTATGTAGATGTACGGGTTTAAATGTAAAACATTTGCAAACCAGGAACAAGTGGTTCCATGACGCTTTGTGACAGACGAGCGTCATGTGAACCATGGCTACCTCGGCAGCTTGGTGAAGCCGGCCCACGCACGCACGCACAAGCACAAGCACACACACACACACACACACACACACACACACACACACACACACACACACACACACACACACACACACACACACACACACACACACACACACACACACACACACACACACACACACACACACACACATATATATATACATACATACATAAATGTATGTGACATAAATACAAACAGTGAACAGCTCCAACAGTCATGTTTTCAAACTCACTTTGGGTGAATATAATATTATATATATATATATATATATATATATATATATATATATATATATATATATATATATATATATATATATAAATAATATAATCAACACTGCTGTATTGAAATGTAGAACTTTTTCAAACAAATGCAACTATTTCCCAGACATTTTAAACAAGACAAAATCATACAGGCCTATATATATATATATATATATATATATATATATATATATATATATATATATATATATATATATATATATTTATATATATTTATATATATTTATATATATTTCAAAAATAAATATGTGAGCTTGCAGATCAGCTATTTTGGAACAGCAGTAGGTATAAAATAGGGCAAATTGATTAAGGCATGTTTTGAAATAATGATCTAAATCTACCTAGTAACTAGTAACTAGTTGTCAAATAATTGTAGTGGAGTAAAAAGTATAATATTTGCCCATGAGATGTTTATGTTTAGATGTTTACTTCTACTCCACTGAGTAGAAGTAAAACGTATTGAACAATTTACATACTCAAGTAAAGTACAAGTACCGATACATTGTGTCCTCATGTACCTACAGTACTCTTAGGTAAATATACTTAGTTACTTTGCAGATCAGTAACATGACAGAGTCAGTTTGAACGTGTTAACAAATCGAAAACTTTATTTGAAAACTTTGATTAAAAATGCACAATCATCAACTTGACATTTAAATCAATGAAACGGATCGTTGTGGAAAAAGATCACGTTTAAAACAGATCTACAAACACGTAAAACAAGGCAGAGAAAACACTGACCAAATCCATTAACCATTTAAAGACCGCGAAACGCATCTGAGTCACTTTAGATTTATTTGGGCCATTAGAAAAATAGCAGATCTACAAGCTCATAGCGCACGGCACCGAGTGCCGCGCTATGAGCTTGTAGATCTGCTATTAAAAAAAATAAATAATAATAATGTGACAATTTGTGCAAATCTTTGAATATTTGTAAGTCAAATCTTTGCTTCTGGGGGGGGGGGGGGGTCCTTTTGGGGGGTCCTTTTGGGGGGTCCCTGGAGCAAAAATATTTTACAAATGTTCGCTTTAAAAATATAAATATTTGATGATTCGCACAAATTTTCACGATTTAAATTTAAATAAAATAGCAGATCTACAAGCTCATAGCGCGGCACTTCTATGAGCTTGTAGATCTGCTATTTTTGAATAGCCAAATAAATCTTAAAAATGACACACGGATGCGTCCCAGGCTTGAACGGCTCAACACAACAATCGATCAATACTTATCAAATAATATTCCACACGTATGAATTCAATACTGTTCAGTACTTACTAAGGGACGGGACCATAGTCGCTTTAATCGTTTATCGGGATCAAACATTGGTGGAGATTTTAGTTTATGGTGAAACCGTCCTTCATAATTCACTGGACCTGGACTTGTCTCTGTACTTGACCCGCTTTTTTTTTTTTTTATTCCCCTCTACACCAAATTTCAAAATCAGCAGATCTACAAGCTTGTAGATCTGCTATATGTGGCTAATGTTCTCCATCCAGAATATGGAAGCATGGGGTTCAAACAAAAGTGTCATTTTAACAGTTTTAAGCATATTTAGATTCTCACGATAATATCGTTAAAACACAATTGTTTCGGCCACAATAACGACGAGGACATTTTCATACGGTCCCGTTCCTCGCAATTATTCATGTTATTAGCATTTAATAACATCAATTAATCAACGATTACTAATGTAACGATCAAATACTCACACAGTATGTTATCACATTCAGCACACAGTGTACGAGTGTTTTTTATCAAAAATGCATTTTAATTTGATCACAAAGGATTTCATTGGCATCAAAAAATAT
>NC_137617.1:52124352-52131852 GCF_963280865.1 Gymnoscopelus braueri | reverse complement strand
TCATTTTAACAGTTTTAAGCATATTTAGATTCTCATGATAATATCGTTAAAACACAATTGTTTCGGCCACAATAACGATGAGGACATTTTCATACGGTCCCGTTCCTCGCAATTATTCATGTTATTAGCATTTAATAACATCAATTAATCAACGATTACTAATGTAACGATCAAATACTCACACAGTATGTTATCACATTCAGCACACAGTGTACGAGTGTTTTTTATCAAAAATGCATTTTAATTTGATCACAAAGGATTTCATTGGCATCAAAAAATATAGATTTTTCATCATTTTTCGTTTCTTTTCGTCCAACTGTAAAAAATAGAAACATCTGTTTTTAGCAAAATAGTTGATATGGCTTCTTTATTCCCTGTGTGTGTGTGTGTGTGTGTGTGTGTGTGTGTGTGTGTGTGTGTGTGTGTGTGTGTGTGTGTGTGTGTGTGTGTTACATTGCTGTAATTGCTATCACAACGTTTATTTATTATTTCATCAGGTCTTTATCTGACCTGATACACGGTAAAATCCTGAGTGTTAATGTAACTCTGAGAGTCCCATAATGGATAAATGAACAGTGAGGATTTGTCGGTGTAAAAAGGAGTGATAAACATATCGTTGCCGTCGGGCACAAACCTCGTCTCGTCACGTTTTAACTTTTGAATGTTTCGTATTCAGTAAAGTAATGCCCTCAGCCCTACTCTGCTGTCATTATGACCGGCAGATAATAGCATAAAGAAGTTATAGCGGTGAAATATCGGTATCGGTTTTTATGCTATTTTTACCTCGAATTTTTTTTGGATCTTAGACTAACTAGACTAAGACCAACACTCCACTTGAGTAAAAGTACTTTTTAAGTACCAAATTAAAACCACTCGAAATCTTTCAAGAGCTTTCTGTGTGAGCTTGTAGATCTACTAGTTTTGAATAGCTAAAGTATGAAATAAGGTTCAAGTGGTTCATGTGGGTTTTGTATTAATAATCTAAATCTAGGTGATTGTTAAGTGGCGTAAAAAGTACAACATTTGCCTCATGTAGCCGAGTACAAGCACAACGTCTCCACAAATGGAAGTACTCAAGTAAAGTAAAAAATACCTCGAAGAATTGTACTCAAGTGCAGCACTTGAGTAAATGTACGTAGTTACTTTCCACCGGTGGAATTAATGGCATTAAAGTATCGGGGTGAGTACATAAAATACTCTCTTCTGAACATTTAACACTGGAATTAATTACTTCAATATCAATTACATTCAATGTAATGTAGTGTAGTGGAAATGTAGTTTTATCATGTTATGCACAAACCGCAAGGAGTTTGTGTATTGGAGCAGTGGCGCCCTCTGGTGGTCAAATGATGAACTTCAGGATGTATGCTCTCGGGCAGCTCAACGCTCAATATATGTAAAATCAAGGCTTTGCTGCCCTCCTGTGGTGACAATGGACAATTGCAGAATACATAAACATGTCCAGTGACTTGCTTCTAGAACAATATAACTGTTATAAATATATTATAACTACGAAACATACTGGTTCATCATTATGGAACGTATAATAATATTTAAACTCAACGTGTGTCAATATTTTATAATCTGTTAAATCATCATTATAGATTATATTAACAGTAGAATAATATTTAAACTAATATTTTATAATCTGTTAAATCATCATTATAGATTAGATTCACAGTAGAATAATATTTAAACTAATATTTTATAATCTGTTAAATCATCATTATAGATTAGATTCACAGTAGAATAATATTTAAACTAATATTTTATAATCTGTTAAATCATCATTATGGATTAGATTAACAGTAGAATAATATTTAAACTAATATTTTATAATCTGTTAAATCATCATTATGGATTAGATTAACAGTAGAATAATATTTAAACTAATATTTTATAATCTGTTAAATCATCATTATGGATTAGATTAACAGTAGAATAATATTTAAACGCACGCCGAAAATAGCCGATGTTGAGAGCTTGTAGATCAGCTATTTTCGATGACGGCACAGCCTCGCAGTACCGAGTCACAGAATTCAATAGGTCACTGATGTCGATGTAACACACGGAAATCTCTATTTTATAATGTGACTGTGTTTACTTCCGCTAGCCTACTAGCCAGCTAGCTAGCTAGCCGGCTAGCTTCTCAAGTGATATAACTAAAAACAAGTCCTGTGTTTGTTGTAAAACTTTCATTAGTCACAGAATTCAATAGGTCACCGATTACAACGTAACACACCGGAATTCTCTATTTTATAATGTGACTGTGTTTACATCCGCTAGCCTGCTAGCTAGCCGGCTAGCTTCAAAAGTGATATAATTAAAAACAAGTCCTGTGTTTGTTGTAAAACTTTCTTTATTTCAATCGACAGTTGTGTTAAATAATCTTCTATCTTTTAATACAACAATAAAACATGTAACACCCAGTAATAGCCACGAAGATAAAATAAAGCTAACAAAGGCTAAAGCTATCGCTAACTGCGCATGCTCAGTCCTCACAAAGGTCGGTTTATATTTTAGCCGTACGAAGGTGACGCGCACCGTAGATCACCCACCAGAGGGCGCTATTATCCACTTTTTAACACATTTTGCATCACATTGCGACTCAAAGCTCAGAGTGTGGATGTGATGATGAACCACAGGAGGGCGACACTGAGCCGTTGTCCTTTCTGAAACATAACTGTCATACCATGACAGTCATGGAACCACTTGTACCTAGTATGAGAGTTTTTTACATTTACAACTCTTACATCTAAATAAAAGTTTACATTTCAAATATAAAATAATGACCTCAAAGCCACGGATGTTACAAGTTAAAACGCCTTATTCTAAGTACTCGTGTTTTCTGTATTGTTCAACGAAAAAAGTATTTTAATCCAATCAGTGGCCATTTTTATATTGTGTTGCGTGCAATACACCTCCCAACCGATAGGAGTATGTGGTTGAAAGCATCGGAGAGAATTCGGAAACAATGGCCGGCGATCAGATTAAAATGCTTTTTCTTGATCAATACGGAAGACACGGGTACTTAAACCAGTGCGTTTCAACTTGTAACATCCGTGGCCGTGGGGTCAGCATTTTATGTTTGAAATGTGAACGTTTATGTAGATGTACGGGTTTAAATGTAAAACATTTGCAAACCAGGAACAAGTGGTTCCATGACGCTTTGTGACAGAGGAGCGTCATGTGAACCATGGCTACCTCGGCAGCTTGGTGAAGCCGGCCCACGCACGCACGCACACACACACACACACACACACACACACACACACACACACACACACACACACACACACACACACACACACACACACACACACACACACACACACACACACACACACACACACACACACACACACACACACACACACAGACAGACAGACAGACACACACACACACATATATATATATACACACATACATAAATGTATGTGACATAAATACAAACAGTGAACAGCTCCAACAGTCATGTTTTTGTCATGTCACTTTGGGTGAATATAATAATATATAATATATATATATATATATATATATATATATATATATATATATATATATATATATATATATATATATATTTATATATATATATATATATATATATATATATATATATATATATATATAATATAATCAACACTGCTGTATTGAAATGTAGAACTTTTTCAAACAAATGCAACTATTTCCCAGACATTTTAAACAAGACAAAATCATACAGGCCTAAATATATATATATATATATATATATATTTATATATATTTCAAAAATAAATATGTGAGCTTGCAGATCAGCTATTTTGGAACAGCAGTAGGTATAAAATAGGGCAAATTGATTAAGGCAATAATGATCTAAATCTACCTAGTAACTAGTAACTAGTTGTCAAATAATTGTAGTGGAGTAAAAAGTATAATATTTGCCCATGAGATGTAGTGGAGTAGAAGTAAAACGTATTAAACAATTTACATACTCAAGTAAAGTACAAGTACCGATACATTGTGTCCTCATGTACCTACAGTACTCTTAGGTAAATATACTTAGTTACTTTGCAGATCAGTAACATGACAGAGTCAGTTTGAACGTGTTAACAAATCGAAAACTTTATTTGAAAACTTTGATTAAAAATGCACAATCATCAACTTGACATTTAAATCAATGAAACGGATCGTTGTGGAAAAAGATCACGTTTAAAACAGATCTACAAACACGTAAAACAAGGCAGAGAAAACACTGACCAAATCCATTAACCATTTAAAGACCGCGAAACGCATCTGAGTCACTTTAGATTTATTTGGGCCATTAGAAAAATAGCAGATCTACAAGCTCATAGCGCACGGCACCGAGTGCCGCGCTATGAGCTTGTAGATCTGCTATTAAAAAAAAATAATAATAATAATGTGACAATTTGTGCAAATCTTTGAATATTTGTAAGTCAAATCTTTGCTTCTGGGGGGGGGTCCTTTTGGGGGGGTCCTTTTGGGGGGTCCTTTTGGGGGGTCCCTGGAGCAAAAATATTTTACAAATGTTCGCTTTAAAAATATAAATATTTGATGATTCGCACAAATTTTCACGATTTAAAATAAATAAAATAGCAGATCTACAAGCTCATAGCGCGGCACTACTATGAGCTTGTAGATCTGCTATTTTTGAATAGCCAAATAAATCTTTAAAATGACACACGGATGCGTCCCAGGCTTGAACGGCTCAACACAACAATCGATCAATACTTATCAAATAATATTCCACACGTATGAATTCAATACTGTTCAGTACTTACTAAGGGACGGGACCATAGTCGCTTTAATGGTTTATCGGGATCAAACATTGGTGGAGATTTTAGTTTATGGTGAAACCGTCCTTCATAATTCACTGGACCTGGACTTGTCTCTGTACTTGACCCGCTTTTTTTTTTAAATTCCCCTCTACACCAAATGTCAAAATCAGCAGATCTACAAGCTTGTAGATCTGCTATATGTGGCTAATGTTCTCCATCCAGAATATGGAAGCATGGGGTTCAAACAAAAGTGTCATTTTAACAGTTTTAAGCATATTTAGATTCTCACGATAATATCGTTAAAACACAATTGTTTCGGCCACAATAACGACGAGGACATTTTCATACGGTCCCGTTCCTCGCTATTATTCATGTTATTAGCATTTAATAACATCAATTAATCAACGATTACCAATGTAACGATCAAATACTCACACAGTATGTTATCACATTCAGCACACAGTGTACGAGTGTTTTTTATCAAAAATGCATTTTAATTTGATTACAAAGGATTTCATTGGCATCAAAAAATATAGATTTTTCATCATTTTTCGTTTCTTTTCGTCCAACTGTAAAAAATAGAAACATCTGTTTTTAGCAAAATAGTTGATATGGCTTCTTTATTCCCTGTGTGTGTGTGTGTGTGTGTGTGTGTGTGTGTGTGTGTGTGTGTGTGTGTGTGTGTGTGTGTTACATTGCTGTAATTGCTATCACAACGTTTATTTATTATTTCATCAGGTCTTTATCTGACCTGATACACGGTAAAATCCTGAGTGTTAATGTAACTCTGAGAGAGTACGAATGGAACCAAATGGACCCGTAAGGGTCCATTTGGTTCCATTCGTACTCTCTCAGAGTCCCATAATGGATAAATGAACAGTGAGGATTTGTCGGTGTAAAAAGGAGTGATAAACATATCGTTGCCGTCGGGCACAAACCTCGTCTTGTCACGTTTTAACTTTTGAATGTTTCGTATTCAGTAAAGTAATGCCCTCAGCCCTACTCTGCTGTCATTATGACCGGCAGATAATAGCATAAAGAAGTTATAGCGGTGAAATATCGGTATCGGTTTTTATGCTATTTTTACCTCGAATTTTTTTATATCTTAGACTAACTAGACTAAGACCAACACTCCACTTGAGTAAAAGTACTTTTTAAGTACCAAATTAAAACCACTCGAAATCTTTCAAGAGCTTTCTGTGTGAGCTTGTAGATCTACTAGTTTTGAATAGCTAAAGTATGAAATAAGGTTCAAGTGGTTCATGTGGGTTTTGTATTAATAATCTAAATCTAGGTGATTGTTAAGTGGAGTAAAAAGTACAACATTTGCCTCTGACATGTAGCCGAGTACAAGCACAACGTCTCCACAAATGGAAGTACTCAAGTAAAGTAAAAAATACCTCGAAGAATTGTACTCAAGTGCAGCACTTGAGTAAATGTACGTAGTTACTTTCCACCGGTGGAATTAATGGCATTAAAGTATCGGGGTGAGTACATAAAATACTCTCTTCTGAACATTTAACACTGGAATTAATTACTTCAATATCAATTACATTCATTACTTCTACAAGTGCTTGGTTCTAACACCTGGCTTCTGACACTGTGTCAGCTGACACTGTGTCACCTGACACTGCGTCACCTGACACTGCGTCAGCTGACACTGCGTCAGCTGACACAGTGTCACCTGACACTGTGTCAGGTGACACTGTCGCGATATTATGGATCCCACCCACGTTATGGGATAGACCCGCCTTACCTGTGTCTGATTGGCTCCCTGGCAGGCATAGTCTTACTGAGGTCAGGGTTAAGGTCAGGTTTAGGCATAGATGCAAAAGCGAGAACTGTCAATCACAGCGACTACTGGCCAATCACAGCGGGTCTCCCCAGAAAAGGGGCGGTATCCATAAGCACGCGAACATAGACACATACAGGTAGACACGCCTCCTCCGGCTCCGAGGCGTGTCTGTATCTCGGGCGCCATTTTGGAGAAGGCAAGCTTCTTGACTACTGGCCAATCACAGCGCGTCACAGACGTGCTGTGATTGGCCAGTGGTCAGGAAGCGTGACTTCTCCGAAATGGCGCCCGAGATACAGGTCGCTCCAATGAACTGCAGAGACCAATGAGGGATCTAGGTTTCTATATCTATGCACACGACACTGTCACCTGACACACTGTCACCTGACACACTGTCACCTGACACACTGTCACCTGACACACTGTCACCTGACACACTGTCACCTGACACACTGTCACCTGACACTGTCACCTGACACACTGTCACCTGACACACTGTCACCTGACACTGTCACCTGACACTGTCACCTGACACTGTCACCTGACACACTGTCACCTGACACACTGTCACCTGACACTGTCACCTGACACACTGTCACCTGACACACTGTCACCTGACACACTGTCACCTGACACTGTCACCTGACACACTGTCACCTGACACACTGTCACCTGACACACTGTCACCTGACACACTGTCACCTGACACTGTCACCTGACACTGTCACCTGACACTGTCACCTGACACTGTCACACGACACACTGTCACCTGACACACTGTCACCTGACACTGTCACCTGACACTGTCACACGACACACTGTCACCTGACACACTGTCACCTGACACTGTCACCTGACACACTGTCACCTGACACACTGTCACCTGACACACTGTCACCTGACACACTGTCACCTGACACACTGTCA